>NW_015650709.1:801989-903787 GCF_001515625.1 Sinocyclocheilus rhinocerous | reverse complement strand
GTCTTCATCCCCACAGCCGATGCAATCCGACTGGACTCGGGCAGAAATCATGTTCATGGATGAGCTAATGTATTAAAGATTTATTAACGTCATAGTATGAAGCAGGGTGAGGCTGAAAGACGTCGAAGCGAAACGAGGCCGCTGAAGCAATTACTAATGAGAGAACACACGGTTCGAAAGCAGCGGAGCTTTTATTACGCCACAGTCGACCGCTTCCGCTCCTTCCGGTCGTGCGTATGTGGGGGAAAAAAAGCAGCGCTGTTTTATCATACTAGATACATTTGAAAGTTATGTTATAATGCTACTCTGTGCGGTCATCACCGGTCTATTAAAACGCACAAAATATTAAAGCGTCTAAAGCGACAAAACAAAAGCGGAAATCGAGGGGTTATGACGTCATTGGCAGGCAACATTCTTCGAAACATTTGAGATAATGTAAGTACACAAGTCAGCAAAATATATAACACTGTTCTAGTGGTTTTTGGATATTTTAATTAAAAAATCTTACATATTGTGCCTTTAAGACGTAATCAACTGTGTTTACATGAATACTCGTCAAAACGGACAATTCAACATAATTTTGTGTGTAATTCTCCGTTCATGAGACGCGAAAGAGTACTCGCGAGCTGTGAGACACACTTTCTGTGTGTGTATGCTTCAGTGTTTGACATCGGTTCCTTATGTTTTCGAAACGCTCTCGAGGTACTTTGAATCAAAGCAATATAGAAATCCTGGCCAGGACTCGTCCGGGAAAAATGGCACGTATGGTCACCCTACCTAAAAACAAATCAGATAAAATATTGCCTCTTAACAAAAGTTAATTTCTGACACGATCAATCTTGACTGATATTGTTTGAATTCCTCCATTGTTTATTCAGGAAACGAGCCAATCGCTGGCCGTGGCTACGTCATCTCGGCAGACACGAACAAAACCATGCCGTAAGCCTCAAACACACACACTTTCCCCGCAAAGTTGACCACGATAAGCGTATGTTTGCGTGTATTGGACGCTGGTTCTCTACCTGTTTTGGCTTTAGAGTCTGCAGGAGACGGGCCTGTAGAGCTGGAGCGGGGCGGGATCTTCGTGCTACTGCTGTTGTTGGCGTTTGGGTTTTTCTCCATATTGAGGCCGAAGTCCGGGGAAAGAGCCTCCGAGCTCTCTAGCATTAAACGGGGAGAACAACGGGTCGTTGCGAATGCGGGTCAGGCGACGAAGGCCTCATTCATTTCTGTCAAACGCGGAGACCCCATTACGGCGATATCTTGACCACAAACAAACCGAGAGAAAAACAGAGACACAATCCAAATGTCTCAGTAAAAACGCTGTGTGCTAACGCAAAAAAACAAGTGCCCAAAAAGCGGGGCCTTGCCCCTTGAAAAGCGCCGTTTTTCCTTGGCGTGGGAAGTGTTGCGCCCCACAAGGCGTTAACCGCTCTCCAAAAGAGGAAAACGGATGAATAAATGGGTTTTAACCCAAATTTTAGTTCAGCTAAATAATGTCAGACATATGGCGACGGGTCGCCAATCGGGAACCGTAAACACCCGGATGAGGGTTATAAGCCTCGCAGGTTTACGAGGTGCGCATGCGTGGATTCAGCCATTCTGATTGGTGCATTTGACTACAAGCTGTGGTGTAATGCATGTGTAATCTTGCACTCGCATACTTTTTATAGACAGATAGTCCTGTTTCTGCTATCGAAGCATTTATTGTTGTTCCCTTTACTATCCCCTTTACTATCAGTACATAAATTATCAGTATATCTCCCTGATTACTGCATGGTTAAACTACTCGTCCAAAGTATTTTCTATGAGGGGATTTATGTCTCTTCATCACCATCATCATCGCTTCCATCTTCATCAGCTTCCTCCTCTCTGACATTACTCAGGGAACAGCTCAGGATCACTCTCCTAACCTCTTGTTTCTCGGCTGTGTTGTGGACGGGAAGAGAAAGAGAAAGTGTGTATACAGTATGTGAAAACTTCTACATCAGTAGTTCTCAAACTTGGTGGATTAAAAGAATAGTTCAAAATGAACATTCTTTTATCATTTACTCAGCCTCAAATTATTCCAAACCTGAATCTTTTTCTGCTGAATCCTCTGTTGTGTTCAGCAGAAGAAAAAATTCAGGTTTGGAATAATTTGAGGCTGAGTAAATATTAACAGAATGTTCATTTTGAACTATTCTTTCAGAAGAAAGAAACCTGCACAGGTTTATAGTATTGCATTTCCAGATATGCATGGCTTGCCAACTGGGGGCGCTCTTTTTCAAAATAAATAAATATACTGTTATATATTGTGCTTAAAATTAAAAGAAATTAAATTAATTAAAAAAATTATTGTGCTTAAACTTCTTTCCTCCTTAAAAAGATGGAGGCAAATGATTCGCTGTGGCGACCCCTGAAGGGAACAGTCGAAAGGAAAAGAAGAATTGTGCTTAAAATTATGGAAGCCCTTAAAGGCCATGCATTATATTTTTTTCTTTATTTGTTATTTTCTTGTGATCTCAACAAAGTTTATTTTCTCTTCACCTCAACATAACAAATAGTTGTTTATTGTGATCTCGACTCGATTTTCTCATGATCTTGACATAACGAATGTTTGTTTTCTTCTGATCTCGACAAAAAAGAAATAGTTTGTCTTGTTATCTTGACATGGAAAGCTGTTTTCTTGTGATCTTAACATAAAATAGTTGTGTTCTCATTATCTCGAGATAAATAATGAACTTGTTTTCTCATGTTCTACAACAAAATAGTTGTATTCTTGTGATCTCAAGTTTTTTTGTGATCAACAACAACAAAAAAAGTTGTTTTCTTGTGATCTCGACCTTAATTTTCTTGCAATCTCGACATAAGTTGTTTTTCCATGATCGTGTCATGTACAAAGAACTTGTCGATCATCTTGACATTTAGTTCTTGTACCTCTGGGAGTGTTCGGTGGCTTCAGAATCTGTTTATTTAATGTTTTTGAAGGAATAGATGACTCGAAGTCCTAGCGTAGTCATTTGGATTAGGGTGTGTGTTGGAAAGGTTGACTAGACTCTCATACACACAAAGCAACTTGTAGGCAAGCCAAGAGGATCTTTAGGGGGTCTGGGACACTGGAGCTGAACAATACTAACCCGCCACGACTCGTTTGCCTTCTCAGTTTAATCATATTAATGACATCCTGCACCAAATATGACAACCTGCAGCTTTTATTAGGGTTACGAGTGAGGTCTTGATATCTTCATGCCCATATTAACAAAGAAGCTCAAGTATCCAAGTGTGGCTTGCACATAAAACAAATCCTTATCCCACTGTGCATTTGAGCATATAGATGTGGTTTATTTGTGCATCATTGATGGAGTACTGATGTTGGCTTGGAATTCTGCTGTGCAAGACTTTGGCTCATGATGAAGTGTGTTGTGGGTTAATTCAGATGCGAACCCTCCACGCATTAAAGCCGAACCTCCACCCTGTTCCTCCAACAATATACTATACCTCTCCTGAGTTCATCCACACACCCTGTCGTGTCAGTCAATCATCACCACACCCAGACCTCCCAAATGCAACAATGACCTCATGAAAACTTTTTATCTGGGTTTCCTCTTTCCTGCTTAGACGGAATGAATGTGACCTCAGACCTGGAAGAGCAGAAATCTGCATGCCATTTGCGCATAAACACCCACTGATTTGCTTACAGGAATAAGTGTTATTAATGTATTTGAGCATGTAACGTTACGGTTACTAGGGTTTTCTAAATGGTTTGTACGGTTTCAGCTGTTTTTGTCCATATACTGAAAGTTAATGGGGTTCATAAAAACTGGAACCCATAGATTTTCATTGTAGATTAAAGACATTTCTCTAAACATTTTCTTTTGTGTTCCACAGAAGAAAGGAAGTCATATTGGGCTGGAATTTGACGGTGAGAAAATAATGATAGAATTAGAACTATCAATTTAATTCTTGGTTTGATTAGTAGTACCCTTGTTAAAAAGAAGTGAGCTTAAATGTGCACATGTAGTGTACTTCAAATCTTAAAAGTATATTCTTAAAGATCCGTACTTGCACAGAATGTTATATTAAAGGGGTCATATGATGCGATTTCAATTTTTCCTTTCTCTTTGGAGTGTTACAAGCTCTTGGTGCATAAAGAAGAACTGTAAAGTTGCAAAGACTAAAGTCTCAAATCCAAAGAGGCGTTTTCATATTTAAAGGATTTGCCATTGACGATTCAAACGCGAGTTTTGAGCAGTGTAGAGTAGTGCTTGTTGTTTGTCGTTTCTCCAATCACAAATGCAGACATGGTTTTATGTTTACGCAGCGCGATACGCAACGCAACGTCATTTTTAGCAACATCATATGACCCCTTTAAATAAAAGGCCACTTAAGTGTACACTTTCACATGAATGTGTTTCAAAGTATTCTTAATGTCAAATTAATAGTTTTGCTTTAAAGTACATGTAAAATCAATAAGAAACAGAGAATAAGACAATAGAAGTAATTATGGAGTTACATATAACAATGTATTAAGTCCTACTTGAGTGGGCAAAAAAGCACATTTAATATAATTTTAAACTGTAATGTTTTTTTATTGCAATTAACATGCGGTTAAGTTCTGAAAATACTACATTTAGTTTGCACTTAAGCATATTCTTTTGAGGTATATTATTTAAGTATACACAAGGGTAAAAGTGCTAATAATAATATTAAATATAAATTTACTGTACATTCTGACCTAGAGTAATTTCCCACTATGTAAAACATGTTTTCAATCATATATTGCAACATAAAAAAAAAAAACATACGCCAGACATCTGGTGAAGGGGAGTTGTATATCAGGTGACAATGATTTATTGTATCTTAACCATTTATGGTTGCATACTGTATTGTATACCACACAGTGAAGTACAGAATGTAAAACATTGCATTGTGAATTAGCAAATCCATGCACAGCAAATTATTTTAGAGCAAGTTTATTTGAACTATTTAACACAAAATGTGAAATTTTACACATAAATGCAACATACAAAACACTGTAACTCATCCAGGAGTAATCATAAGTAAGTGTGACTATAATATTAAATATCTGGGGATGATAAATCTGAGGTTTTATAATAGGAATATTGTAACACAACTTATTCTTGGAAATATTTACAATGAGAATGAAATACTTTACAAAATGAATAGCTAAAATAATGAAATGTACATAACATAACACAAAATTCCATCCCCCTCAAATTGATATTTTGTTGCTGTTAAGAGATTATATTTAGCAAATTTTGTAACAATAAACATTACTACATAACGCTGTGCAAAACCATTCAGGATACACTTTATGTTTGTTGATCCTTAACTGTACCATTTTTTTTGTACTGCGGTAAACATTGGGGCCTGATTATGAGCTACATAAAAATGAGACATGCATCGCCTTAAAGTCCTCAAACTGTTGAGGGTAAAAATATATTCTCAAATCATGTGGACTCGTTTTTATGGAAGCTTATTATGGAAGCCATGCAATAAAAATATAAAAGATAGTTGCGACCTTTCATAATTTTTTTTTTTGCAGTACTGTAGTTTACATCTTGCGCTTTTGACTTTTTTCTTGGAATTCTAAGTTTCATTCTTGCAATTTTGACTTTTACTTGGAATTCTGAGTTTATATCTCACAATTCTGTCTTTTTTCCATAGAATTCGGAATTAACATCTCAACTTTTTTAAGACGCCTGACCGAACGCACATGCACAATTTTCAGAGAATAGTCACAATTTTGTTACATAAACTGTTATATAATCTGTTATATAATCTGTTTCCATAGTTTAACACTTCATGCTTAATCACCATACCAATAAAGAAAGCAATGTGCTCCTATAAATGGTGTATTTCCCTATACATTCAGATTTTAGACAGAACTTCACTGGCCCACAAAGTGAATATTGTAGGTAATCTGATGGCCATTGTCCCAGGCATACAGCAGCTTATCTTTGGGATTGTAGTCCACTTGGGTCACAAAAGCGTACTCATTAGTGAATGGCAAACGTGGAGCGGCCTCCGTGTTCGTGTGCGTATCGTAGGCGTACAAAATCTCACCCTCTTTCTGGTTGTAGACGTCAACGGCGTACAGCACACCACACACAATGAAGCAGTTTCCGTACGAGTTGCGCTTCAGCCCAGTCCTCCATGTCGTCTCCTTCTTCATGGACAGGTCGCTTGGGTCCAGCTTGCTGATGACGATGACTTCGTGTTGCGAGTAGTCATAATCCAGCGCTGGGTAGATCACCCAGAGGCCGCTCTCGTCTACGGCAAAATCGATGTCTGAATGTCCTCGCCATTTCCAGGGTGTGGTGTCCTCATAGACAGCGTCATGAAGCTGAGTCCAAGCTGCCACGAAGCGCATGCGCAAGTCATATTTGATGATGTTTTTGGTGAAGGCTCTGTTGTAATAGAAGGCACCGTTGTAGACCACATGACCGGTTCCTATCCAGTTGTAGGGAAGCTTGTAGAGGTTACTCCAGCGACCTATCATTGAGGAAGATATTCAAAAGATCTTGATTATGATTCAGTTTGTTACACTTTATTAGCTACACAGGCCATCATGGAGCAACATTCTCAACTCCATAGTGGGGGAAATTTACCAAGAATGAAGTGTGTTCACTGTTAGCGTTTTTTATTTGCTATCTGCATTGTTTTAACACCTGATTCACTAAAGACATAATTGTGCAAATTAATAATCAAATTTGCTCTGAATGCCATTTTCGCAGTGCAATTCTCCATATTGCAGGTTAATTTCCAATGCTGAGCTTGATTATAGCACTCGGATTATAGCAGTCTTCTCCATGATTTAATCTTCATTTGAATAAAATTCATAAAATAAATACAATTATTATAATAAATAAAAAATAAAATATAGATTTTAAGATGAAATTTAAATTGTATGTTATATAGGTATAATCTAATTTACATTAAAAACATTAAACATTATACATACTCATGGTACAGTGATTTTTCAGTGCCTTTTGAGCCTTGAACTGGTTTGTGCATGGTTAGTAAACAAGAACCATACAAATGGCAGAAATCTTTAGTAAATGTGCCCCTCTTTGTTTACCTTGTTTGAAATTCTCCAGGTTGCGGAACTCCACCAGGTTATTGCCGTAGTAGTAGTTTGTAACATAGATCTTGTTGTCTTTGGCCACTGGGTCCTTCATCCAGGCTCCTTCATTCCGTCCATAGCTGTGATGCTTCTCTGGCATCTCCACTGACGCCAATGTGCCCTCACAGTCTAAAGATTTACCTATTCAAAGAAATAAATATAGATCTCCATATATTTTCACACGTATACCATAAATAAAATATGGGGGGAAAAATAAAAAGTTTGAATAGATAAATACATACATAAAAATACCTTTTAAATGTTTGGGTCAGTAAGACTTTTTAATGTTTTTGAAAGAAGACTCTAATGTTCACCAATGCTGCATTTATCTGATCAAAAACACAGCAAAACAGTAATACTGTGAAATTTTTATTACAATTTAACATAACTGTTTTTTATTTTAATATATTGTAATTTATTTCTGTGATGCAAAGCTGCAAAGCCACGTAGAAATCATGCCAATATGCTGGTTTTGTGTTCAAGAAAGATTTATTACTATTTTCAATGTTGAAAGTAGTTTTGCTGCTTAATATTTTTGTGGAAACCAAGATACATTTTATTTCAGGATTCAGTGACAAATAGAAAGTTTGGTAGCACTTTACTTAAAGCCTTTATGTATAATGTATCATAAAGAGTTATTAAAGGTGATAATGTATTATAATTATTATATCTTGTGGTAAGTAATTATAAGCAAATGTAAAATGCATGGTGTAACAATAAATTAATAAGTGTTATAATGTATTAACTGTGGTTACAATTATTCATGTGATTGTACAGTGCATTATAAGGTGCATTACAAGGCATAATTAATGCATTTAAACTACATTTATAATGCATTATTCATAAAGGCTTTAAGTTAACTGTTACTGAAAGTTCAAAAGAACAGCATTTATTTAAAATAGTACTCTTTTGTAATATTATATGTTGTTGTTGCTTTTGTTCAATGTAATGCATCCTTGCTGAATAAAATAATATAATAAACTAATACTAAACTAATATAGATATAGATCTGGACACACACACACACACACACACAATATATATATACTTTCCGTACCCACTGTATATATATATATATATATATATATATTAGTGCTGTCAAACGATTAATCGCATCCAAAATTAAAGTTTCTGTTTACATAGTATATGTGTGTACTGTGATTATTTATTATGTATATATAAAAACACACACATGCATGCATGCATATATTTAAGAAAAATATGTTATGTTTATATTTTTAATATATTTATATATGATATAAATTATATGAATATAAATATATACATGTAAATATTTTCGAAATATATATTGTATGTGTGTGTATTTATATATACATAATAAATGTACACAGTTCACACACATATATGTGACCCTGGACCACAAAACCAGCCATAAGGGTCAATTTTTCGAAATTGAGATTTATACATAATCTGAAAGCTGAATAAATACGCTTTCCATTGATGTATAGTTTGTTATGATAGCACAATATTTGACTGAGATACGACTATTTGAAAATCTGGAATCTGAGGGTGCAAAAAAATCTAAATATTGAGAAAATCGCCTTTAAAAATGTCCAAATTAAGTTCTTAGCAGTGCATATTACTAATAAAAAATTAAGTTTTAATATATTTACAGTAGGACATTTACAAAATATCTTCACGGAACATGATCTTTACTTAATATCCTAATGAATCTATCATTTTGACCCATACAATATATTTTTGGCTATTACTACAAATATACCCGTGTGACTTAAGACTGGTTTTGTGGTCCAGGGTCACATATTATGTAAACGAAAACTTTTATTTTGGATGCGATTAATCACGATTAATCATTTGGCAGCATTAATATATATACTGTGTGTATATATATATATATATACAGTATATATATAATAAATCGTACCCGCTTTGTGCAAGTGTGTCTTTCCTCCACTGCCAATTGGTTTCTCTGGCGCTGGTGTGGACAGGGTTGAATTCATGATGGGCACTTCACTGGTGGTTGCTAGTGTGGTGCTTGTTGTTGTCACAGAAACAAGCGTAGTGGTTGTTATTGGCGGTACAGTCAACGTTATTTCAGACTCTTCCAAAACTAGCTCGGAGCCTCTTTTGTCCTCGGTTAGGTGGGTTTTGGCAGAGTTTTCTGAAAAGAGCATAAGGAGAAAGCCAGGGAGGGTTTGAAAGGCAGATTACAACCCTTGGCCTGAAGTTTCACCCCGAGCATTTTAGATTCCTCACATCAAAATAATTATTAATGAGATGTTGCACTCGAAGAAACTTCCTGCATTGTAACCCAGTCTCTGCCTGCAACGCTTGGATTCGACATTCCTTCACTGAGCCCATTTCATCTCATGCCATATACAACAGATCTCCGTAAGACAATGTCAGCGGAGAGACCCTAATCTGAGCATCCTCTTCCTGCACTGTGGGAGCGTCTGGAACATTAAACATGTGGACATGAGCACAGGACATAAGTACATCAGATATTCATACACACTCCATCACTGCTATCTGTCATTCAAGAACACAGGGCCAGTACTGTAATAGTTTTGGACACCTCAGCAAACTTATGATTATTTTCTCTTCCCTGCATGTCACTGCTTTATATTTGGTTCTGGAAAGCAATGGGAATGATTTCATCCCAGAGGAAAGTTCTTGCTGATACTGTTGATGAAATAAGACATACAGAGCAGCATTTCACTAAAATAACTCAAGTTATTGCCTCTCAGGAGATGCATTTATTACCCGAGAGGAACTTATGGATCCACTATACTGTAGATGAGAAGGGAAGGGAACCACCTTTTCCTAACCATGGGCTACTCTGGTGTTCACAATTAAGGATTTTAATGAGAAATAAAATATAAGAGGAAAGGGATTGTGGAGGAATTTTATAGAGGATATGTCGGAGATCCAGTCTCGCTTACGAGAGGCTCGTGAAATATAAACTATAAAATGCTTCTCTTGACTTTCTGCTCTTGTACCTCCTGTAAGGTTTTATAGTCATACGGCGCACTGGAACACTTTAAAGCCTGGGCTCACAAAAAACTACAGGTGCAAACAACCTGTCCTCAAAAACTTAATATAAATAGCAAAAAAAAAAAACAATACAAATTTTAAACTATTTTTTGAAGAAAATGTGAGTGGTGATTTAAAAAAACTGCTGCTACAATAATACATGTTGCTAAACACTGGAATACACTACATTAATTTTTGCCCAGATTTTTGCACTGATTTTCAGTCTAGACAAGTTGATGCTACTTGCTGAAAGTCAGAGCCAGTCTGCAGATTGGAGTTGACAGATTCCATAGAAAATCGTGTAGTTTATGATGGTCATAGGTTACGATTTTTTTTATCTTAAGATCCATTCCAGTCATTGGATTTCAAGCATATTATGATTTCAATGTGAGTTTGTTGTGATCGGAACAACTTTACAGTCTGGTAGTGTGTGATTCTCAGTTGTGTAGTGTATGATGGCCAGTTTTTCCTCTGTGACTGTTTACAAAGTCGACAAGTGTATGATGTCTAGCATTTTAAAATCTGGTCAGGTTGGCGTCAATAGCCTCGTGGTAAGTGCACCGGAATATTGCGCAACTGTGCTTGTGACGACCAAAGTTCGATTCCCGTCTTGAGGTCCTTTGCTGATCCCGCTCCCCTCTCTCCACCCAATGCTTTCCTGTCTGTTCTCTACTGGTCTGTCCATTAAAGGCATAAAAAAGCCCATAAATACAACTTAAAAAAAACCTGATCAGATTTTAAAAGTTGTGTAGTGTATTCCAGCCTTAAGGTATTTTGCTGTGTTCTTGGTGGTTGCTTGGGTGTTACTAGGTGGTAAAAAGGTGTTTTGGATTGTTAATAAGACAATGCAAGGAGGTTGCTAGGGTGTTCTGGGGCCGGTTGCATGAACTTTTTGTAACTTAATTTACTATGTTAAGACAGTGTATGAAGTACGAGTCTAACCAACTAGCAGCTAGCCAAGAGGTAATCAGTCTTATGCTTTGGATTCAACTTGGACTAATAATCATACCGTCATACACTACGTGATTTTCTATGTAATCTGTCAACTCAATCTATAGACTGGCTCTGATATTCAGCAACTAGTGTCAACTTCTCCAGAATGTCAGTTGGAACAAAAAACTGGGCAAAAGTCATCTTAATGTGTTCTGAGTAGTTGCCTCAAGTCTCTATGATGTTCAAGAATATAGAAGTGTTTCACCCATTTTATCACCCACAGTAAACCCAATTGCTTTTGGCTCTACACTGAGGTGGTTTTCAGAAAGCATTAATTGAACACAGATGTGATGTGCACGGTCTCCATACCTCTCTCTCCTCTCCCTGCTGAATGTGACTCAGAGTTGTCTGTCTTGGACGCTTTGTAGTATGTGATCCCCCTAATGACTCCCGCCTGGTGCACTAAGGGCTTGGTTTTGCTGGTGGGATCTGGCTTCGCAGGTTTTGATGCTTTGGCAGGAGCCTCTTTCTTGGGCTTGACGGGTTTCTCTTTAGGCTGTTTGGGTGGAGGTTTGACAGCTGGGGGTTTCTTGTTGGGTGGTTTTATGACCTCCTTGGACTTTTTACTCTCTGTGCCCTGGAATCATACAGTTTTAAATTACAAGACTGATTTTGTGCATTTGTGTGTGTGTGCCATTTTGCTGGAGAAAGTGTGTTTTACCTGTGCTTTACTGTCAGAGGCGGCGTCCTTCTGTAACAGCTGAAGTCCCAGGCTGGAGATCTCTTTCTTGATGCTCACCATGATGTCAGAGTAGTTCTCGTAGCGTTTCAGCTGATTGGACAGATTTACTACGCTGTCCCTCACAAACTCATTCTCCCTGGTAAGGTTTGTCTTGACGGAAATGTTACGCCCCTTACCATACTGATGCCGTGTCCCGCGCAACAAGACAAAAACAATAAACCCCATTACAAACGAGGCATTTGTTGCATCCAGTGGGGACATATTTACGGAATTTAATTACTTATATTGTCTTTTTACACGTTGCGTTGTGAATCGCGCCGCATAAACATAAAACCATGTCTGCATTTGTGATCGGAGAAACGACAAACAACAAGCGCTACTCTACACTGCTCAAAACTCGCGTTTGAATCATCGGTGGCAAATCCTTTAAATATGAAAACGTAATTACAGGTTGTGAGTCAGAACAGCCGGCATTGTAGGTTCAGGAAACAGTCCTTCGTTAAATGCGTTGCACACATATGAATATGTAAAAAGGCCTGAACCTCTTATAAAATGTGTTACACCACAACAGCTTGAGGCTGTGTATAGTAACATGTCAAAGTGAATGTTCCAAATCCACTTGTACTATAAAGTAGTTTTGTCAATAAAGTTAAACTTCATAAAATGGTGATGGCCAACCTCAAGAATTCAAACTAAATATGGGCTGCTTTATGTTAAATTTATTTAAATAATTTAGCAGTTTTTGTAATGGTGTTACTAATGTGTGTCTAAATACAATTGAAAGAAATACTTTTTGGTCTACTACAATAACTACAACGAGTTGTAGTTATACATTTTACAGATCTGTTGATGTGCCGCTATCCAAAATCCCTATTTTAGTGCTTTTATAAAAATTTCAGGACCTCGATTTATATTCCATCGGTGTCACTGGAGCATTCTTTTAAAGGAAAGTTTTCCTCTCAAAGTCCCAAGTTCCTGACCTGAGAAAAATGTCGATTTTTACCTTAAGTAGTTCAGGAGCTTGTTTCCTGAGTTTTTCCGTTCTCCATTCATTCTCACATGGGTTGAGTGAGGAGGGAGGAGCCGTGCAGGAACATTTACAGTCGGAGCCTGAGCTGACCGTCTCCACAGTGTAAAAATCATCCACTCGCAAGCTTCCGTCACGGAGCCTGGTGCAAGCCTCAATGCTCAACGGCCGCATCACACACTTACAGCGGCAGTCTGAACCCTCAGATATCATCCTGACTGGCTCCGGCTCACCGAAAATCTGACAGAGACAGAGAATGTGAGAAGGTCAAAAGAATATATATACTGTATATATGAAAAAATATAAAACATGCTTTTGAAACACATTTGTGGCATATTAGTGATGATATATACACTACCATTCAAAGGTTTGGAGTCGGTAAGTTTTTTAATGTTTTTGAAATAAGTTTCTTATGTTCACCAAGGCATTTATTTAATCAGAAACTAAAACAGTAAAAACAGTAGTATTGTCAAATATTCTTACAATTTAAAATAACTGGTTTCCTATTGTAACACTTTTAAAAATGCAATTTATTCCTGTGATGACAAAGTTGATTTTTTTCCCCCAGAATTTTCACATGAACCTTCGGAAATCAAGAACATTTCTTATTATTATCAATGTTAAAATGTGCTGCTTAATTCATTGTTTTTAGGATTCTTTGATGAATAGAAATATCATTTATTTGTTTAACATTTATTTGATATAGAAATCTTTTGTAACTATGTAAGAGACTTTACTGTCACCTTTGATCAATTTAATTTTTCATTGCTTAATAAAACAATTTATTAAAAAATAAAAAAAAGCAATCTTACTGACCCCACACTTTCAAATTTGAATTAATTCAAGTGCCAGTGGAATGACATGTGGTGCAATTGGGAACAAAACAAGAGTTTAACCCTTTCATGTCCCTCTTAAATCATCAGTTTAAAGCCTTTCTGCACTTTAGTATATGACCAAGCGAAGAGCTGCTAATTTACCTTGAAGAGCGTAACAGACTTTGCCTGTCGGCTTGAGCCCTGATGCTCTGGAAGTGATCAGCCGTTACACTGTGGCCCATGAGGAACCCACTGCAGTGAAACTTTACCAGGCCCTATAACATTTGTCCACAATTTGAACTCCCTACCTTCACACACACATACTTTTGCTTGATGGATCTATGCCATTTTACATCCATTTCAAATCATATCTCTATAGTTCCAAGTTACACAACACACACAAAAATCTATCTAGTTATCTGCATTTTATGAATCAAGACCACCTTTGGAGAAGACACAGAAAAATACTATTTTCTCTCTCTCTCTCACGCACGCATCTGTTGTCAGTTAGCACTAGCTTTTACCATGCCACTGGCTTTGAAGACAGCCTTGGGTTTGAGATTCCCATAAATTCATCCCAGCGATGGGACCTGAGTGGATTTGCACCTTCTCTCATAAACAACTTGTTTTAAACCACATCCTGCAGCACCTCACAGTTTGACAGAACATCTCTCATTTCTCAATAACAGCCTCGCATGACATCCAGTGGGTTACATGTGAATATCATTTACAGAGTATGTACTGTACTTGCGCCATAAAGCAATAATTGGACTGATTTGAGGCATCATAAAAGCCAGGTGTTGTTGAATATGGAGGTTGACCATATATGGTGCCTTACTCTCCAAGATGGCAGCCACATGTACTTCAAAAAGCTGCTTTCGTAATACCTACCTGACACTGACAGCACTAATAAATCCAGCTTCATGAACAGTAGCAGTAAAAGCGAAAAAGACTATGTGGAGCCACAGGGGCAGAACCCGCAGAACGGACAAATGCGCAATGATGGCATACGATTGAGAAACAAGTAGTAAATGATGCACAGATGTGCTGTTTTTTTCTCTGACTGCCAAAACAACTTGCTGCTGTTGAGTATGTAAGACAGGATCGTAGGAACAATCTGAAAAGTTACAAGACATTATTTGCTTGGCTCATGAATAGGAATTAGCTGGCATAAGGCTCTACTACTCTACCAATTGACAGAAGCTCTGTTTAGTTTTAAAGAAACAGTACACCCAAATATGAATAATTCTGTCATTATTTACTCACACTCATGTTGTTGTAAAACTGTATGACTTTATTTCGTCTGTGGAAGAAAATTAAATATTCAGATATGTTTCATCTGTTTTTGAAAGTCAATGGGGTCCAAAATTGGTTTGGAATGACATGAGGGTGAGTAAACCATGGGTGAACTATCCCTTTAAGACCATTACAATCTCAAGGATGGCTTTAGTGTATTTACATTCCTTTCTGGTGCATTAATACATAAAGACAGTATGACCCTGCATAAAAGTTGAAACACTACGACCTACTGTATTTGATTGACATGTGGCTCCGCCTTCATCTAACAGTGGCCCTTTTGCTCTCTGACTGTTTGCCCAAAGAGCTCAGAACTGTCATCTGTCTGTACTGAGATTTAGAGGTCTCTATAAATGCCCAGCCACGGCACACGTGGAACTGCTTACAGGCAGTGAAATATTTCAGCATTTCAGAAATGCTTCATTATAAGATCCGCTCCGTCTTTGAGACATCCATTTGTCTGATCTCGCAACTGCCACGTAGTCGGGTACAGTGAGGCTAAAGGCTCCCCAGGGTAAAAGGACCTTTTGGGTTTTTTCCACTCTCAAAACACTAAATAGCAAATAAAGCCACCACAGTGCTTTCCTAAACACCTGTTTGTTGTTACGTGCTGCAAGATTGTCCTGAACCATAAGGTCATCATGTGCAAAGATTGCTAATGAGGTGATTTTGTTTTTTAAATGTTGTGTTATAAGAATCTCTGGAAGAAATTATAACATTATTTCAAAACAAAACTTGTACATTACGTATGTACTTTATTAGTAATTGTCAAATTAATGAAAATATATCTGAGGTAAAATGGTAAATTATGCTTGTTAAAGGACCTCCCACTGTGGCTAAAAATGGCATCCAAAAAAAAAAGAACCAAAACATCACCAAGAACACTAAAAGGAGGAAGAATACAGAATACCTCTAAAAGGTAAGTAAATTAAAAGAAAAAAAGGTGGTAAATCATTTGCTGACATTGTTATTTTGTGTGTAATAAAATAAAATGAAATAAAATACAATTTAATACAATTGCATAAAATTGAATAAAATAATAAATGCTATATTAACTTATAATTAATTTTAGAATAATTTTAAATATTCACATGAAACCATGAGCTGCAATCACAAAAACAGTCTTCCTTTAACATTTTAAAGAAGGGATGTATATATATATATACATCTGTAAAAATACGGCACAATTTACTGTATTAGTATAACGGTTTTACTAATGTTTTACCTGTAATTTAGCATTGCACTGTGTTTAGAGTTAACAGAAATGTAATTAAGTAGCTGTATATGCTGAAACCATCTGCCAAATGAATAAATGTAGTTCTCAATCTCAACTCTATAGCCTACTCAATGTAGTTCAAATGCAAAGGCAAACCAGTTAATTAACTTAGTGTTTGGATCGAAAATCTTAATAACATGGCTTAAAGTCCAAGTCCTTCTGAAGACTTTAATCATGTAGTTCCATGACAACCACACAATAACGCACACAGGGTGCCACACAAAAACTGAGTGACTGTCAGCTTGAAGTGGAAGGATTTAATAAAGCTCTGCTGTTCTTTTGTGTAAGCTCAGACTGATAGGGGACATTAAAAAGATTTAGTCTGACAGTAATTTGCCCAACTTCTCAAAAACACATTTTATCCTCTGTTGAAATGACCCCAGAATGGCTTCCATTGTTCAAGCGAGTTAATTAGGTGAAAAGTCCTGTAACACTTGCAAACATATTCACACACACACTCAGCGTCTAGAGCATAGTGGCTTTGACAATAAGAGCCCTTGTTAACCATAATGAAAGAGTATGTTATGGTCATTTTGGTGTGTGTGTGCATCAGGCATCAAGGCATACTCAGTTCTTTGTATGCTCCATAAACTATATAATATAAGCTATAAAGTCCTAAATACTCTCTAATACATGCAATACATGTATTATATCTATATATTTGCACCATTCGGTGAGAGAGAGTCTTTAGTGAAGTTTTAGTAATCTCAATGCAAATGCAAAATGGACCACAAAATTAACTGGGCTGAATGAAGGTTGTCATATAGATTTAGATATAATTAACTAAATAAATGGCGTTCCAACAGTTGCAGGTCATACAAACAAACGTTTGTTATCTAAACCTGCCACTTGAACATTTGGTCTGACTGTAGCAGTGTACCTCACAACTGACCAAACAGGGAATGGGCTGCTATCCTGAGATAAGATAGTTGTTTTTCCAAAAATACTTGGCAGGAACAGTTGTCAACATTGGCCGCTTTCCTGAAAAGCCTCTTAACCCATTAACCTCATGCCTGGTGCAGCAGTTCAGGTTATGAGTCTGATCTCTCTTTCAATGAGGTGTTGTTGTCAATGGCTGGCTCATCTTCTTCCTTTAATCTAAGGCTTTGAAACAACACTAAAGCAAGTTTATGGCTAGAATTCAAGATGATCCCACACTAAAAGAAACATGTGAAACTGTCTAGCATTCTGAGATTACAAAGATACATCTCTTTGATGTGCACCAGGGTCACGGTTCATATCAAGTGTGCCTTCATTATTCCGCTAAACATAAAAATAAGAAAGAAAGAAAAATCCAGGGTCAATTTGGGGTCCATAGGTAGGCTACTCGAGGGGGTCTGTGGATTGATGTATAAAACATTGATCAATCAATCAATCTGTCTGTCTGTCTATCAGTAAAAGCAGCAATATTCTGAAATATTATACCAATTTAAAATAACTGCTTTCTGTTTGAATATATATAAAATGTAATTTATTCCTGATGCAAAGCTGAATTTTCAGCTTCATTACTCCAGTCTTCAGTGTCACATGATTCTTAAGAAATCATTCAAATATGCTGATTTGCTGTTTAAGAATTTTTATTATCAATGTTCAAAACCATTTCCCCTCGTCCCTAACGCCCTGGAAAATCTCCGAGGGGCGACCGTTTTCACCAAGTTGGACCTCCGCAGTGCCTACAACCTCATCCGGATACGTGAGGGGGATGAATGGAAGACTGCCTTTGTGACCCCTACTGGCCACTACGAGTATCTGGTCATGCCCTATGGACTCGCTAACGCCCCCTCCGTATTCCAGGATTTCATGCATGAGGTGCTCCGGGAGTATCTCCATCAATTCGTTATTGTCTACATAGATGACATCCTCATATACTCCCGGAGCCAGGCCGAACATCGCCAGCACGTTGCAGAGGTCCTCCAACGCCTGAGAGAGCACCACCTATTCCTCAAGGCTGAAAAGTGCACCTTCCACCAACCCACGGTGCAGTTCCTGGGGTACAACATTGATCGTACCGGTATATAAAATGTAATTTATTCCTGATGCAAAGCTGAATTTTCAGCTTCATTACTCCAGTCTTCAGTGTCACATGATTCTTAAGAAATCATTCAAATATGCTGATTTGCTGTTTAAGAATTTTTATTATCAATGTTCAAAACCATTTTACAGCTTAATATATTAGTTTTTGTAGAAACTGTGATACTTTTTTCCCCAAAATGTTTTTTTGCATTATAAATGACTTTACTACAATTCAATGCATCCTTTCTGATTTAAAGTATTAATTTTTCATTTATATATATATTTATATATATAATATAAGCCATAAAGTCCCAAATACTCTCTAATACATGCATATATGCATTATATCTATATATTTGCACCATTCAGTGAGGGAGAGAGTCTTTAGTAAAGTTCAATCTCAATGCAAAAAAAAAAAGGACAATATTGGCATCTTTTTGTCAACACAATGACGTGATGAATCAAGGATATGTTGATATAAGAACTCAACACAAGCATATTGTAACAGATAGGCCAGGCTCCGCCACCACCCAATCACAACGATCCCTCTCACCTGAGTACTGAGCACCTGCACCTGTCACTAATCAAGCACCTCATTAACCAGCCTGCATAAAAGCACACACCTCAGACACCCTCACTGTCCGGTCTCGTTTACACGTAGAGGACTCAATGACTTTGCTACTGAATTCCTTTGAATACTTCTTGCATTACTTACCTCCTGTGTTCCTCCTAGTGTCTCCTCGTCTCCAAGTGTCTCCTGTATCTCCTAGTTCCCGGATCGCTGAGGTGTGTGCTTCCCCCGTATCCCTTCCAGCCTCCATCAAGCCAAAGACTCGGATTACTCCACTCTCCATATCCTTTGCACTCTCTCACGGACCTTTCCCTCACCATCACTTCCTCCGGACCCGACACCAGAACTCACTGTGGCCTAATAAACACCTTGTATATAAACTAACCTGTTGTGTCAGACTCCCGGATGCCAGTACGTACCACGGACACAGCGCACCCCACTGATTCACTCTGCTCACTCCTTCCGAGGCACTGGCCATCCAGGGGCCAACAACACCCTCTCGCTGCTACGAGATCGCTTCTGGTGGCCCAATATGGCAAGGGACGTGAGAAGGTTCGTGCAAGGATGTCCAGACTGTGCCATGTCCAAGAGCCCGCGCCATTTACCATCTGGCAAACTTCTTCCTCTACCGGTGCCAAATCGCCCCTGGTCACACCTAGGAGTAGACTTTGTCACTGACCTGCCCCCCTCTGAAGGTAACACATGCATCCTGGTTATAGTTGACCGCTTCTCCAAATCATGTCGCCTTCTGCCCATCACTGCCCACTGCACTGGAAACAGCTGAGCTCCTCTTTAACCAGGTCTTCCGCTATTACGGAATTCCCGAAGACATCGTCTCTGACCGGGGCCCTCAGTTTATCTCCAAAGTATGGAATGCCTTCTTCAGACTCCTAGGTGTGACCGTAAGCCTCTCGTCCGGATACCATCCCGGCTATGCCCCCTTCAACGACGTGTTCTGCCCTAAACAAGCCTCCCGCTTACCACCACATCGGCCATGGGACTGCGCCATAGATCTCATTCCGGGTGAGCCAGTGCCTCGGGGAAAAATCTATTCACTATCACTTCCTGAACAGAAGGCCATGGAGAACTACATCCAGGAGGCGCTGGGTCAAGGGTACATCCGTCCATCTAACTCCCCTGCTGCATCCAGTTTCTTCTTTGTGGCCAAGAAGGACGGAGGCTTGCGGCCCTGTATAGATTACCGAGCATTAAACAACATCACCATCAAATTCCGCTATCCTCTTCCCCTCGTCCCTAACGCCCTGGAAAATCTCAGAGGGGAGAGAACTCCTTGCCATCAAGTTAGCCCTAGAGGAGTGGAGGCATTGGCTGGAGGGGGCAGCCCATCCATTCACCGTACTGACCGACCATAAAAACCTCCAATAACTCCGTGAGGCTAAACGTCTAAATCCCCGCCAAGCACGATGGGCATTATTCTTTACCAGGTTCAATTTTACCATTACTTATCGCCCTGGTCCCCGAAACGTCAAGGCCGATGCCTTGTCTCGTATTCACAGTCATGTGGAAGGCCCAGAAGAACCGGAAGGTATCATTCCACCTCAGATGATCGTCAGTCCCATTGAGTGGAATTCCCCTTCAGTGGCCTCCAACACGGCTCCCAACAACACGCTTTTAAGTTTTGATATATTTACGATAGGAAATTTACAAAATATCTTCATAAAACATGATCTTTACTTAATATCCTAATGATTTTTGGCATAAAAGAAAAATCGATAATTTTGTTTTTTTTGGCTATTGCTACAAATATACCCAAGCGATTTAAGACTGGTTTTGTGGTCCAGGGTAACATATATATAATCTATATTATATAATATTTAACAATTTATGTTAGTTGGGTCGCTGAGTTGGTTGAGAGTATGGGGGTTGTTCCCAGGGTCAAAAAAGACTGACAACCTAATTACAGTTGTAAAAAAAATAAATAAATAAAAATCAATGGTGTAATGTGTCCTAACAAAATATATCAGCATACAATTATTGTATTAATTGAACCAAACCAAGCAGTTTATCACAGCCTTGAAGACACTTTCTCATTTAGACTGAGACAAAATAACGGATCTTGATCTGAAGTCACAGCTAGACTCTCCAGCAGGACACACACAGACAGACACATGCCATTAGGACAGACGTGTCAATTAGGCCCAAACTAGCTTAGTGAGCACTTGTTGATTTTGGGGACACACAGCTACATTCCAGCTGAGCCTGTTTATGTGTCACAGCTCTCTCTGAAGCTCTAACTCTTCATTGCTCTCAGCCTCAGCCCAGCCAAGAGATGCGGGACGTTCTGGCTGAGGAAGTCAAACAGATGGTTCACGTTCAACAGAATCAGACTCTGAATCTCAGATAAATGCTACCTGATTCTAAAACAAGCTTTATTTACATCAAACTGATAATAATGATAAAAGTCTTTAAGCGTTTCAGAAGGCGGGGCATACAGGAGAAACAATAATGTACAGTATGTGGAAAATAATGTGTTTTTTTAACTTTAAACCGCATAAACACATTTCATTACACCAAATACACAAAATAATGTTCTTTTTAGCAGCATCATATGACCCCTTTAAGAACATGCAACTTTTGCATGTTTATTTTCTCTTGTGAAAAGGAAGTACACCTGAATGACTGTGTATTATGGAAATAATATACTTTAAAATAATTTACTTTAAAAGAACACATTTTCATACACTTAACTATGTAAATGAAAATGTATTCTAGTGTAAATGTATATTAAATGCAATTTAAGACTTGAGGTAAACTTGAGTGCTTTTTGATCAACTTAAGTAGGACTTAAGTACATTTCATATGCAATTTCATAATTCTGTAGCTTTGAAATATGGTTAAAGTGTACAGTTGAATAAGCATTTACGGTAAACTAAAATATACTTTAACGTAATTTCTAGGCAAACTTGTATGTCATATATATTTAATATATATTTGTAAATGCACATTTGTAATGATGAAGGTACAATGTAGTACATTTAAAATATATTAACTTTAAATGTAATATCAAATAACACACTACAGTTTAAATTATAATCAAGTACTTTACATGTGCTTTAATCTTTTAGTCAATACATCAAAATAAGTCTACTTATTTACAACTCGAGAAAAGATTATTAAAACACATTATTACATTTTTTAAAGCATACTTAAATGTGTTGAGAAACATGAAAGTGTAAACTTAAGTGACATTTTATTAATATGATGTTATTGCATGCATAGTTTTAAATATACTTTTAAGATTGGAAGTACACTACAAGTGCACAGTCAGTAAAACTGAATTCAATTCATCATTCAATAAAAAGAAGTGCACTTCTTTTACACAATGGATTATCTGCAGCTCTCCTCATTTTAAGATACCAAAACATAATCTAATGCATTTATTAATGCATTGTTACCACAGACAAGGGGTGTTTGTAGACATGATGCAAAGCTTTTTGCTTTTATAAGATGAGAGCAACAGCAATTTAATTCAAACCACCAATATTCAAT
Source organism: Sinocyclocheilus rhinocerous (assembly GCF_001515625.1). Lineage (NCBI taxonomy): Eukaryota > Metazoa > Chordata > Actinopteri > Cypriniformes > Cyprinidae > Sinocyclocheilus > Sinocyclocheilus rhinocerous. The sequence goes on along the minus strand of NW_015650709.1, from coordinate 881,460 downwards.
AATGAGTTACATATTTATTACTAATAGTTCAGCATAGCCACCTCTTTTGCAGTAAAATAGTAAAATAGCTGTTTCTCCACTCAGTTCAGTGTGGTGCGGGCACCAGAAAGGGTTTTATACACTAGTCATTGGGACATCGATGACTCAGTTTCCAAAACGAATGTGTTTGTGATGATCATTAAGTTTTCGAAAGCATTATGGAGCGAATGTTTCAGCGAACTGGAACAATTGTGAAAATGGTACTGACCTAGAAATGGCTGACTCCCTGGACAGTGCACTGACTAACTAGGGAGCCGATTGAGACACACCCATAATTCATAAATCTAACTGGATGCTGTTTATGGTCGCCAGACAGCTTGTGACATTAATATAGATTGTATAATGGCTTTGAACATGGCTTACCCAATCAGAATTTAGCATCAAAACTCATTTTATAGCTAAAAAAAGGAATTCAAAATGTCAAAAAACGACGAGAAAGCTTAAGAAAGCACTTGAAAATGAATGCAGAGAAGCCCAATGTTTTACGCAAAGCTGCTGCAAATAGCTCAAGCAGGCAAATAAACATTAACCAAACATAATCTGCTGTGGCAGGCCATGAGTTATTATAGTGCTGGATGGACAGTAGCTGCCAACAGAAGGGCCACTAAAAGTCCAGATTCTGCTCACCACACAACCAGTGTATTTCCTGTTCATTCACTGAACATACTGAGGTCAAAGATCAGGTCTTATGTAAAGGTCTATATAAAAGAAGACTGGCATTGTTGCAGGATTCTGAGGTTCACTGTCTGGTCTGGATTAAAATATGACAGCCCTTCAGCTATGATGGCCTTCATTACTGTGCCGGCTCGGTAAAAGATGTGATGCATTAAATGGGACACAGATGTTCCCGGTTACTCCTAGTTTAAATCTTCTGGTATGAGTGTTACGACACTTTTATAAACAGGAACTGCCTCAGTCTTTGATTAGCATTGTGTGAGGTAATGTCCCATGAAACTACAACCAATAGAGTTTGAAATTAACAAAACACAGCGGCTGACCTTTCTATGCCTCTGTTCTCTTTTAGCATCAACCCTATCATTCCATCATATATATATGCATATCTTTTAATAAAATATCTATAATCTATCTATCTATCTATCTGTATATATATATATATATATATATATATAGGCATATATTTTAATATATTAATATATATTTAAATATATCATTAAATGATTCAGTTATTATTTATTTTTTATTAAAATAATGATTATGATTTGTATACTCCTCTGCTATTTTAGTATATTTTCATATAAAATTATAGTCTCTAAATATTATTTTATATTTTCAGTATTCATTTTAATTTGAGTTTGTTTTAGTAATTTCATTATCTGCTCTTATCACTTTTATTAGATTTTTAAAAAAATATTTTGATTTAGCTTGAATTTCAGTTTTAGTAATGTTTAGTACTTCAGTTAAACTTATTTTTTAGGTTTTAGATTTTCATCAAATTTATATTTTAATTTTAATTTAAAAAAGACAGTATAAGTCCTTATAATCCTTGATTATGTCCCCACTGGATGCAACAAATGCCTCGTTATAATGGGTTTTAATGTCTTTGTCTCAACGCGCCGGGACACGGCATCACAGTATGGTAAGGGGCGTAACATTTCCGTCACACGCTTGAGGAATTTGACCAATCACAACGCACTGGATAGCTGGCCAATCACAGCACATCTCGCTTTTCAGATCGATGAGCTTTGTGAAAATCGACGCGTTACAGTATGTGGAAAATAATGTGTTTTTTTTACCTTAAACCGCATAAACACATTGCATTGCACCAAATACACAAAATAATGTTCTTTTTAGCAACATCATATGACCCCTTTAAAGAGTTTTAAATATTAGTCCGTTTTATTCTAAGAGTATGTAAGATGGTTTTCAAAAAAATATTAATAGTAGGCCTAAACGGTTGGCTTTTTCTGTGGTGATTTGCGTGTGTTTACACTGTGTGCTCCTGAGTGTGACCTAAAACATGGCGGAATCCAACGCGGCGTGACGTAGATTCCCATTCTCAGGGATGCTACAGTTATGGAGGCCCCTCCTCAAAGCACAAGGCCCTAGGCAATCGCCTGCTCTGCCTATAGCTAGCGCCGGCCCTGGGCAGGATTCAGGCAGCAGATGGTAGTTGCTCAAATGTTTTATTTAAAAAAAAAAACGTTGAAAGTGACCGACTGAAAGGGAACTATATAAGAACACTTTGGAACAATCACATTCTGATTAACAGAAAAACCCAAAACAAGACACAGGAAATAGGAACCGCAAACAACAAACATAAAAGTCTAGAGATGACACCGGTGATCTGTAACACCCATTAGAAATTAGAGATTCTTAGTCCCTCTTTGATGTCTATTGCTTACGATGTTAGGGGTTGTATTAAGATGAATAATCGGAGACTTCAAGAAACGTAACACCATAATTCAGCCGTGATTGAATGTCATAAGAATTCACCTTTTGATTGTTAGACTTATTTTTTAGGTTTTAGATTTTCATCAAATTTATATTTTAATTTTAATTTATATTATTATATATTTCATATTTTATATTTAATTTTAGCTTTGAAGATGATTTAGTGTTAGTTAACAATAACACTGTACACACATGTATTCAAGTGTAAAAAAAATATGCGTTTTACTTGATTTTTACACCATATCAGGTATTATATCAAAAACATTTTTGAAATAAACCCTCTACTAGATGGCAAATTAATGCCTAAATAACAAATACATTTGTCACATTGGTTTGTGATTTTTTGGGTTTCACTCAATTTTCAGTTAATTATTCCACATTAGTAACAGGTTTTGTTATCACAGCCCTGTCTATGCTGTTTTAACCTCCTCACCTCTTCACACATTTAACCAAAAACAAAGACATTTAAAAAATTTCACAACAGTATACAATTAGTTAGGGTTACTGAGTTGGTGACTATCATTTACAGAGTCAAGACCTCTCTCTCTCTCTCTCTCTCTCTCTCTCTCTCTCTCACACACACACACACACACACACACACTCACACCCAGTCATAAGAGGGTAGGGCATGCTTCTGTGGGACTGACAGGGCTGTTCTTAAGTGCTACAGCTGTGTAAGCAGACATCTATTGTTTTTAACCCCAGCAGAACTCAACTCCAATTACCATACTAGGCATCGAGCCCAAAACACACTCACGCACCCAATCAGGGTCAGTTTTGAAACAAATGAGGTTTTCTGAGGAAATGACGGTGGTTCTGTCTATCCAAAAACTTTATTGAAGGACATCTGTCTCTGGTTGTATCAGCTGCCCTGTTAACACAGCTGAGGTTTGAAAAACTCACTCATCTGAGTCTAAAACAAGGTCAAACAGAACAAAATCAACAGCGTGTTCGGCTACTTCACAATTCAGTACGGTGTTTTATGGTGTATTGTGCATGTAAACTAAAACATGCTGCTTAGCATTGTGGCCAGTTCTCACAGTGTTAACCCAAAAAAGCTGGACTGGAATTACAGTAAGGTCAGGGGTCTAAAATGGCAATTAAATTTTATTGCCATGCCATCTCAAGGATTAAAGATTGGAATGTTCTGGCAGTGCCATGCAGGAGTCATTTAGCCAGCGCATATGTGCCAAAATATGTTGCCTGCAGCTCTGGGAGGGGAGGTTGTGTGAGAAAGCTGATTTGTTAAGTGTTGTTTGACTTATTCTGAGTGATCTGTCTGTGAAACTGAGTGTGAAAACCCCCATTCTCCCATATGGGCTTTTCTGTCCAGTTGCACCACTCACATACTCCGATCTGGACGCTATGAACATGTACAAGTCCAGTGATGCAAATCCCAGCGCTGTTGGACTAAATATCAGCACTCATGGAAAGGCATTTGGCCAATCAAATTCAAGGACCATAATAAACTGTTGTATTGTCACTATATAATATAATATAATATAATATAATATAATATAATAATATAATATAATATAATATAATAAATCCCTATCATTTTTTTTCTTCTGTTTTTATGTTTTGCTCACCAAGGCTGCATTTATTTGATCAAAATACAGTATTTATTTGATTAAAATAACAGTGGCATTGTTTATTTAACCAAACAACTTTTCTGTTTTCTAGGTTTACTATTTTATTATATTTTAAAAATGTAATTCCTGACATCGGCAGAGCTGTGTCAGATCAATCCTGAAAACAGTCTGCTGTTTTTTTCTTTCAGGATACTTTGATAGAGATCAGAGTAACTGCATTTCTTTAAAATAGATTTTTGCAACATTATAAATATATTTACTGTCATTTTTGCATCAGTTTAATGCGTACTTGCCTAAGAAATGTGTTAAAAAATACATTAATAAATAAAAACTTATTGACCTCAAACTTTTGAACGGAAGTGTACAATGATTTAATGCAGGTTTCGTGTTCCCGGATCCTTTAATAAGACAGATCAACATTATACATTTGACCTCGTAGAATTTCACGTTTCATTAACGCTGATTACAGGATATGTCATTTCACAATCCCCAGATGAACTTCATTTCAAAATCTCACGATTTTCTGCAAATACAGACACTCCCTTTCATTGCTATTACAAAATCAAGAAAATGCTGTCTGCTCTCAATAATTTGGCAGGAGATTTGAAGTCCAGTCTTCAACTCTTCCAGAAACACCATTCGCAACACACGAATGGAATGTCAAATGCTAAAGACAAATGAATCTAGTTATCAGATGATAAATGTACTTGTCAAATAGGTTATTGAAACGAGATCGAACCAAACCGAATGAAATCATACACCAATAATCATGCTAAGCTATTGCAAACCCGCATTTAGTATTCCGAGATGTGCGTAAAATGTAGTAGGCTAAGTGTGTTGTTCAAAATAAAAGAAAATACACATGAAACGCATCTTACCTTGCTCATAGCTCTTGCATCTCTTGCCAAAAGCAGCACATAAGTTAAAATACTTGCGTAGATCCACATTTTTCATGAACTAACCCAAGTCACTTTTTTGCACAGCTTCCACCTGATGATATGATTCGGCGTCTCTGAAAGCACCTGTATCCTCAGCCTGGAATTATGAGTCTAGATCCGCTAGAACACAGGTTTACGGCTCCATGATTACAGGTCGGTGCCATGCAGAGTTGTGTATGTTGTGACGCGCAGCTCCAGCTTTGCTCCGCTGATGAACACGCGCTCACACCCACCCAACCAGCACCATCTCCGACACTCTGTCTGCGCCAATGCGAGGCGGGGAGCCGCTGGCCTGGCTGCACTTCTGTGCCACAACGACACTTATGTTTTATGCGTCTGTGCAACGTTCCAAGAACATTTAAAAGTGACCGCTGACCAGTAATTATATTTCTATGTTAAAAAGTTATGCGTAAGCTATTTCGTGGTAAATAGCCTAGGCTACATAACATCAAAAGGAGATTTTTTTTTATTTTTTACTAATACTGATGTTTCTTATTTATTACTAATAATCGTATCGGTGTTATTAATGTTAGAAATATTAGTGTATAAAATATTAACTATATGCTTTATATTTTCAGTGACAAATAATGGGCAACCTCAAGCAACCTTCAGGTAAAGTTTTCGCTGTTGTATAGCGCCCTCTTTCAGTTAATAGGCTAATGATTATACAGTTTTTTACAGTCTATGGTTGCGACCGGAATGGTCCTATGTCTTATGGGAATACATTAATGGGATAGTTCAGCCAAAAATGAAAATTCCGTCATCATTTACTCACACTCAAATTGTTCCAAGTTTCTTTTTAAGCCAGAAACTCATACAGGTTTGGAACAATTTGAGGTAAAATATATATATATTTTTTTTTTGCATTTTTTAGTTAACTTCAATGAAGTTTTGGGGAAAAAGTGTGCTAAATTGCAATAATAATAATAATAATAATAATAATACATGTATTATTATTATTATTATTATTATACATGAACAGTGCTTAATTCTAAAGCATTATATTTTCAGGGCCTGCAATTTTTGCGGCTGAAATTTAACATGATTCTATAGCTTGTATTGTATTGTATTGTACATACATATTTCAACTGAGGAAAAAAAAGTACACACACATTTTTATTATTCAGAATCAGAAAGGGTTTTATTGCCAAGTGTGTTTATACACACAAGGAATGTGTCTTGGTGACAGGAGCTTCCAGCGCAAAGAAAAGGTACAGACATAGTGCAGACATGCATATAATAGACATGCATATATAATACAATGAAATATAACACTAATAATAAAAAGAATAGACAATAAATTAAAATAATAATAATAACTATGTGGCGTTATGACTGTGCAAATGTACTATTTATAGATTAACAGTTTTGAGAAGTAATGTATAGATGTCTAGTCCTGAGATGTGTTATGTAGGCAGAGGCAATAACATGAAGTTGATTACGTTGATTGAATTTAAATGCAAATTGAGTAGTACACAATACTAATAATAATCTGTTAACTTACTGCAGTAGCCTATATAAAACAAATTCAAACTGATAAGAACATCAAGCTGCCTGACAGGTTTATGTAGTATAGGCCAGTATTTATTAAAGGGGTCATATGATGCTGCTAAAAAGAACATTATTTTGTGTATTTGGTGTAATGAAATGTGTTTATGCGGTTTAAAGTTAAAAAAACACATTATTTTCCACATACTGTACATTATTGTTTCTCCTCTATGCCCCGCCTTTTTGAAACGCGTCGATTTTTACAAAACTCATCGGTCTGAAAAAGCGAGGTGTGCCGTTTTATTCTAAGAGTATGTAAGATGGTTTTCAAAAAAATATTAATAGTAGGCCTAAACGGTTGGCTTTTTCTGTGGTGATTTGTGTGTGTTTACACTGTGTGCTCCTGAGCGTGACCTAAAACATGGCGGAATCCAACGCGGCGAGACGTAGATTCCCATTCTCAGGGATGCTACAGTTATGGAGGCCCCTCCTCAAAGCACAAGGCCCTAGGCAATCGCCTGCTCTGCCTATAGCTAGCGCCGGCCCTGGGCAGGATTCAGGCAGCAGATGGTAGTTGCTCAAATGTTTTATTTAAAAAAAAAAACGTTGAAAGTGACCGACTGAAAGGGAACTATATAAGAACACTTTGGAACAATCACATTCTGATTAACAGAAAAACCCAAAACAAGACACAGGAAATAGGAACCGCAAACAACAAACATAAAAGTCTAGAGATGACACCGGTGATCTGTAACACCCAGATGTCATTCGCTTTAATGAGAAGTGATTGTGATTTGTTTAACAAGGCTAACCAGTTGTTGCTCTGCTGTAACCAGTTGTACACACTCTTACACAATCAATCCTGACAGTGACGATCTAATAGATCCACAGACATCGCTGGATTCAAAGCTAGACAGTAAGTATGAGTAAATGTGTTTTTTTGTCACATGTTTCTATTTAGTAATTAGAGATTCTTAGTCCCTCTTTGACGTCTATTGCTTACGATGTTAGGGGTTGTATTTAGATGAATAATCGGAGACTTCAAGGAACGTAACACCATAATTCAGCCGTGATTGAATGTCATAAGAATTCGCCTTTTGATTGTTAATGTATTTTTTATATACAAGTTTCATTATTAATATTCTAATGTGCAATACAAATGTACATTAAAGCACTGTTACAAATGAAATAAATAAGATTAGACATCAGGCTAGTGTATTCATTTTGCTAAAGCTTTTTTTCCAAGTGACTTACAAATGAGGAACAAAACATAAAATTCAGAAACTGTGCAATCAGAAGAATTTAGAACAGAAAATTTGTGGACGCTTTTCTTGATATATTGCCCAAATCAGCAAGTTTATCTTGGTATCAAACATGAAAACATGTGCTATCTAAGGAACAACATGACATGCCTTTTGAGCATTTTTTTTTCTGGTATATTTTTGTGTTCTGTCTTTCTAATATTTATCGATAACATTTATATAAAGATTAACAGTTAATGTCAACTGAAATGTAATTTAAACAAATTTGAATAATAATTTAATACACTATGTATCCATTACATCATGTTTGTTAGTTATGATGTATTTTAGGAATAGATTATAAAGTGATACCATTTAAAGGCATTTTTTCTAGTTTAAAATACATGTGCCAAATTAGTTTTGAAATGCTTTTTTTTTGCATTCATGTTTTTCATAAATTATTCAAGTTTTTTTTACACATCTTCATGGCTTATATAATTTCAGAAATGACTTTTAATTCAGTAATTGCAAATGTTTGTTCATCAGGTCATGCTTTAATTTGTATGCACTTAGTTCACTTTATTTTTAACATAGCGGTGCGGCCGTTTGCAACTTGAATGTGCTTGATATCCACTCTCTGTAACTTTCAGTTTTTAACCTGTACAAAAAAAAGCTCACTTCCACATTGCAAAGTAAGGTTAATAGCTGTGGATGGAAAACAATTCCTTGAAGCCACAGAAGAATGTTGAAATACAAATCTGGCAGAGCTGCACTTACTTTATTCCAATACATTTCATTAATTATTGCTCTTCATTGTCGTTTGTTGCTCAGGTTTGTGCATCTGATCTCACGCAGAAAGGTGCATGAGGAATCATCTCAAATCTCCTAAACCAGCTCACCATCAGAGAGCCGAAGCCCCTCAGTATTCAAACAGTATTCAAACTCTGGGAACCTTCTAGGATCTTTCTATGGTCCTCTTATAGACAGCCACGATTTTGTAATGAGGTAAACTTTTATTTTCAAAGTAATCAATAAGGTAATTATGATGGGGACTGTAATATTACAATTCTGATTTCCACAGTTGAAGGCAATGAGAAAGACGTGGGAAACAAGACGACCCACTGTATCATGTACCCAGAAACTGTCACCCATCTGGACAACAAAACACACCTGCTGCTCTTGCCCTTCAAATTACTGGATATCCGTGGATCACCAGTGCGCTAACTGATGGATCTATCAAACGGTGAGAGACCGGTTACATTTCATGGAAGGTCACATTGAAAGGTCACATTTCAGCATAAAATGAACATGGAAAAGAAAGGATTTTATTTTTCATATATCATATCATATCATATCATATTCATATCATATATATATATATATATATATACACTGTATTAGCCTATTTTTACAACAATTACATATTTGCACTGACATTTTTTTTTTATCATTGTTTAACATGTTTTCCACTAAATTCTTCACACAATTCATATCTATATATCTGCAAAAAAAAGTGTTTTCACATAATCAAACCATGATGCGTAAATAATTTAGTTTATTTAGTTAATTTAGTTTAGTTCCTTTTTTCTCTTAATGTATTACAGAACTCGGTTTATGGGTATAGACTTGCTACAAGCCAACAAGGACAAAGCAAGATCAGTATTTGGATTTTGTGTTTCAACAATAAACCTTTCAACAAAAAGAGTTAAAGACATTTGATCTGACATAATTGGGCGTAAGAAAGTATGCTTTGTCTCTACAAACTGCACCAAGGAGACATATCTATGGACACTAATACACAGACTGGGCTTGCGATAATTGTATAGGCCTATTACATGTCATGTTGTAGTCATATTATGTGCACCTCAAATTTGCACATAATATACAGTACCTGTACATACAACACTGTCTATTGTAATACACCTGCACATACAATTGTCAATTTATATATTTTTATTCCTTATTTACTTGTTCTATTTTTTTTTTTTTTGTTCTGTCACTGTCATTCTGTTACACTGTGGAAGCTTCTGTCACGAAAACAAATTCCTCGTATGTGTAAACATACCTGGCAATAAAGCTCATTCTGATTCTGATTCTGATGTGAACTATTTAGCATCACCACAATACGTAATAGTGCAAACACTCATGCAAAATGTTTTCTTTTTAATCAGGTTCTGAGTCCCAGATTTTCTCAGCCTCTTAGATTTCATTGTAGTTTCTGAAGTGGCTTATAACTGTCTTCTCGTTCATCCAGGTAATGGTTATGCACCCTGCGTTTATGCATTATGTGCGCTCTACATGGCTGCACATTAGGCGATCTTATCCGTCCACGGGTTTCCTTTTTCTAATGTTCGCCCTGCACATCTGCGATGAGGTAAAGCCTTTAAGAGTCACTGATTGTGTGGCTTCACTGTCTGGGGTTTGTGTGCTGTGCACTAATGTCAGCTACTTTTGCTGGTGTGTTTTCCTGTAGGTCAGCGTGTTTGGCTTTGGCGCGAACAGTAAAGGCACTTGGCACCACTATTTCGAAAACATGCCCAAGAATTTCAAACGCACTGGTCAACACCCTGGAGGGATCGAGTGTGTATCTATAAATTGAGTGTGTTTGTGTCTGCAAGTAAAATAATGTTTACATTAAGCAACATTTTAAAATGTTTAAAGCCGTCCACACTGTGATATACTCAAGGCAATGAGTTTAATGCACTTAAATGTATTTATTTTATTTTATCTTTTCTCAATATGGATATTTTGGTGTTTCACTTGAACATGATAATTCAGATAACTGCACTATTAAACCATATGTATTCACACATTCTTTATTTCTGTTAAATTCTTCAGCTAAATCTGCAACCCTTATCACTTCACAAGTGGCATTATTGTGAAATCTAAAATCGCAAATGTGAGTTAGCCTATGCATAAAGATGTTCTGCACATTAAATATCAAGTCTTGATATTTAAAATCTCTGTCTTCATTGTTCTGTTGTCACTTAACAGTGAAAATTGCAGTTGTTGTCATTCCAAACGTATATTACGTATATGCTCAGTATTCTTCTGTTTCTGTTGTAGTGGTGTTCGGAAGTACGATTTTGTCACTGTGAATATTGTGATACTCATTAAAATGGCGTATTAAAGTAATTAAACAAATCTGTTAGTGATTTTGATGTCAAGCCGTCCCCCCGCCCCCTTTGGCAACGAGGAATATTATTGGCCAAAAGAAACCCGGAAGTAAGCGCAGTGTTTTCAAAGCTAGTTATGCACGTGTTGGAAATATGGTCCGATTCAAATCGAGGTAATGAAGGAAAGGAGTTACTTTGCGCTTTTTAAACTTATAAACAGTTTTAACCTCTCGTTATTCTGTGACCTGTCCAGGTATTTGCTGTGTGAGGTTTGCGTCCCTGATCGGAGCAGTCTTCAGCTGTTGGAGGACAGAACCATCTACAACACACTCAGAGCAGCCGTGAACCGAGCGCACGGCGACTACGGATCAGCGCTCTTTAACATTGGGGTGATAGGTAAACACTGGGCTTGTTATTATTTTGTGCCTATTAAGATCTCAACCAGATAAGAAAGAATCAGACTGCTGCTCGTTTTACGTTACCGTTATTTTGATGCGGTGCAATTACGTAGCTTAAGATTACGTTTATTTAGCTCAGTTTAGTGTCTCATTACAAAAAGATTAAATCTTATCAAATCTCCTGTAGTGAAATACCTGAACGCCCACACTGGAGTGGTCCTGATACGCAGCAGGAAAAAACACTATCGACTCATCTGGTCTGCCCTTTCTTTCATCACCTGCCTTGAGAACAGAGGCCAGAAGGTGCAGTGCTTCCTTAACTGCTTACATGTTGGAGGTAAGAGAGGTTCTGTCTAGTTTAGCCTCCATCTGACACCAAACTCCACACCATGTGCTCTTACAGCCATCCATGCCCTTCCCTGATCTCTTCCACAGGAACGATTAGAACATGTCAGAAGTTCCTTGTTAAATATAACAGACAACAGCTCCACAGAATGCTGCCAGCCTGCAAGACAGACGGTAAGCGTTCTTTCTGTTATATTACAGTCTATCCTTAATTATATACAGAAACTCTTAAAGGCCGTGCTTTACTATTATTATTTTTATTTTCCTTCTGATCGTGACAAAAAAAAAAAATCTTATTATGATGACTTTTTTGTGTTCTCGACAAAATAGTTGTTTTCACTCTGCCAGCTTTTGCTGTAGACTAAAAACATGAAAATTAGAATACACAAATATTAAGTCACTTCTGTTTTGGAATAAATATAGCAGTAATGCTGAGTTCACACTGCACAATTTTTAAAGTCATTGGATCACTGTTGTTTTCACACTGCACGACTATCTGGGGTAGCACTCAGTTGCTGCTGTGTTCACATTGCACGATGGATCGGCGACAGGAGGTTGGCGACACACTGCATGACTTAACAATAGGAAGAATCGCTGACAACTCTGTTTGGTCTGCAAACTACATTTCGCAACCAAACGCATGCCAGAAGTGATAAGGAAATAACACAAGCTCACGCATGAGATTCTTGTATGACACTTGAAATTAGGGCTGTGCGATTAATCGAAATCGCGATTTGAGACGTTGCGATTTCCTAATCGCAAAGCCTGCGATGTGGACGCGATATTACTCTGTTCCAGAGCATATGCATGACTGCCAGCCTTGAGTTGCAATCTTACTTGCCCTGGGCAAGAGTGAGCGCACCTCCGTTCTCCCCAATCAGCACTGCTCTAGCCAACTGCGTAAACACCCACCATTAAAAAAATAAAAATAAAAAACGGACCGTGGGACGGGAGAGAGACAGAGTGGGATTATGGCGTCTACTGGGTCAGATCGATAGTTAGGCAAATTAAAACTAAAGAAAAACGTATGCAACTTAAGCTTCGAAATGACAGACAACGAACAAAAAAGGTACGTAATTTCCAAGAGCTGCGTCACAGCGCATATCAAAAGCTCCCTTATCAGTTCTGTTTTCAGTACTGGAGAATAAAAGATACATTCTTAGATGTTTTTGTTAGTACGTGAACGTTATCTTACACAGTTTCTATTGTTTTTTTCAGCAGGGTAATGATACCCATACTGTGCTGCACATTATTGACAATATTGAGCTGAAGCTTGACTTTGCAAATCAAATCGCAATCGCAATATCTGTCAAAAAAATCGCAATTTTATATTTTCCCCCAAATCGCACAGCCCTACTTGAAATGGTATTTAAAAGTTAGCCCCCAACAAGTTTGCGATACAACTAGTCTGTGTGTCGATTTGCAGTGAAAGGGCGAAAAAGAAAAAAAGATTATGGAGGAGAAAATGGTTGTGATATTGTGGTCTATAACTCCTCCCCAAACTTCCCGCTGTCTTGTATCTTGCGCTCTCATTGGCTGTAAGTCATCGGCGATGTATTTTTCAGTCAGAACTCATTTCACACAGCAGAATTTTGAATCGCCGACAGGTCCAGATATTTAGCATGCCAAATATTTCACAGGCATCAGCGATTCTATCAGATCATGTCTTTGATAATTCACACTGTGTGATTGACACTCGCATGAACGAGCACCGATATGAATAAGTTGTATAAACTAGATTTAGAACTCTGAAACAGAACAAAAATTACTGTTTTTGCTATCTATCTATCTATCTATCTATCTATCTATCTATCTGTCTGTCTGTCTGTCTGCAATTATTATTATTATTATTATGATTATTATTATTGTAAATTTGTTTGTTTTTTGTTTATTTATTATATTATTATTATTCATTTTAATTGTAGTCATGAGAAAACAATTATTTTGTTGACATCACAAGAAAAACTTTTTAAATTTAGAGATGAGAAAATTAAGTAGCGATCATGGAAAAACTTATGTCGAGATCACAAGAATACAACTATTTTGTTGTAGAACATGAGAAAACGAGTTCATTATTTATCTCGAGATAATGAGAACACAACTATTTTGTTATGTTAAGATCACGAGAAAACAGCTTTCCATGTCAAGATAACAAGACAAACTATTTATTTTTTGTCGAGATCACAAGAAAACAAACATTCGTTATGTCAAGATCATGAGAAAATCGAGTCGAGATCACAATAAACAACTATTTTGTTATGTTGAGGTGAAGAGAAAACAAACTTTGTTGAGATCACAAGAAAATAACAAATAAAGATAAAAATATAATGCATGGCCTTTAAGGGCTTCCATAATTTTAAGCACAATATATAACAGTATACAGGTGCATCTCAATAAATTAGAATGTAAATGCAGATGAGCTGAAGGCCACTGTCAAAGAAACCTGGGCTTCCATACCACCTCAGTAGTGCCACAAACTGATCACCTCCATGCCACGCCGAATTGGGGCAGTAATTAAAGCAAAAGGAGCCCCTGCCAAGTATTGAGTACATGTACAGTAAATTAACATACTTTCCAGAAGGCCAACAATTCATTAAAAATGTTTTTTTTTATTGGTCTTATGGAGTATTCTAATTTGTTGAGATAGTGAGTTGGTGGGTTTTTGTTAAATGTGAGCCAAAATCATCACAATTAAAAGAACCAAAGACTTAAACTACTTCAGTCTGTGTGCATTGAATTTATTTAATACACAAGTTTCACAATTTGAGTTGAATTACTGAAATAAATGAACTTTTCCACGACATTCTAATTTATTGAGATGCACCTGTATTTATTTATTTTGAAAAAGAGCGCCCCCAGTTGGCAAGCCATGCATATCTGGAAATGCAATACTATAAACCTGTACAGGTTTCTTTCTTCTGAAAGAATAGATCAAAATGAACATTCTGTTAATATTTACTCAGCCTCAAATTATTCCAAACCTGATTTGTTTTCTTCTGCTGAACACAACAGAGGATTCAGCAGAAAAAATTCAGGTTTGGAATAATTTGAGGCTGAGTAAATGATAACAGAATGTTCATTTTGAACTATTCTTTTAATCCACCAAGTTTGAGAACCACTGATGTAGAAGTTTCACATACTGTATGTACACTTTCTCTTTCTCTTCCTGTCCACAACACAGCCGAGAAACAAGAGGTTAGGAGAGCGATCCTGAGCTGTTCCCTGAGTAATGTCAGAGAGGAGGAAGCTGATGAAGATGGAAGCGATGATGATGGTGATGAAGAGACATAAATCCCCTCATAGAAAATACTTTAGACGAGTAGTTTAACCATGCAGTAATCAGGGAGATATACTGATAATTTATGTACTGATAGTAAAGGGTTCATGTGGAGCCCCAACATTTTTTATACCACAAGACACATTTGCATTTTTGTTTTCTGCAGCATTTTGGGATTTGTAAATGGAGTGTATCATTCAGATTACTGATATTACTGTATGAACTCTGGCCATGTGCTGTGTAGGTCACGTGTATATGTATTTTTTTCTGTACTGATTAAAATATATACTGCTGCTTCTGTTTGTTATGTCTGTAAACGTCTCTTTCGAATAAACCAAATATTAACAACAATAAATGCTTCGATAGCAGAAACAGGACTAGCTGTCTATAAAAAGTATGCGAGTGCAAGATTACACATGCATTACACCACATCTTGCAGTCAAATGCACCAATCAGAATGGCTGAATCCGCGCATGCGCACCTCGTAAACCTGCGAGGCTTATAACCCTCATCCGGGTGTTTACGGTACCCGATCGCCATATGTCTGACATTATTTAGCTGAACTAAAATTTGGGTTAAAACCCATTTATTCATCCGTTTTCCTCTTTTGGAGAGCGGTTAACGCCTTGTGGGGCGCAACACTTCCCACGCCAAGGAAAAACGGCGCTTTTCAAGGGGCGACGAGCCGTTTTAGGGGGGCGTGGCAGAGTCTTAACTTTGATAAAGAATATCTCTTTGGTTTTGAGACTTTAGCCTTTGCAACTTCAGGGATCTTATCTATGCACAATCAGCTTGTAACACTCCAAAGAGAAAGGAAAACTTGAAATCGCATCATATGACCCCTTTAAACAAATCAAACCAATAATAAACTAAATGACCTGTAAAA
Source organism: Sinocyclocheilus rhinocerous (assembly GCF_001515625.1). NCBI lineage: Eukaryota > Metazoa > Chordata > Actinopteri > Cypriniformes > Cyprinidae > Sinocyclocheilus > Sinocyclocheilus rhinocerous. The sequence goes on along the minus strand of NW_015650709.1, from coordinate 865,728 downwards.
TAATATATATAAATAAGTAGATTCATTATAAATAAATATATTGAATTACATGTATATAAATTCAGGAGATACAATTCAGTTTGTTTTAGGGAAATGTTAGGTTAGTACTTTAGGGAATTTAGTTTGATATTTATTTTTATATATTTAAGAGAGTGAGACACACACACGCACTGGCTGTGTTATCAGAAAATGAGTTTATATTAGGTGGATATGCGCTGACACAGATGAACAGCAGAATAATACACACAAACACACAGGCTGAAAACTGTAAATTCTTGGAAAAAAGGCAGAACTGGTTTCATTGACATTAAATCATGTAATGAGTATTATTAAATGTAATTTAATACCAGGATCACAGATGAAAAGGAACTGGAATCGAATGAAATGTGACATATTTCTGAATGTTAAAATGTGCAGGCAAAGTGAATTCTTCAGGTTAAAATTTTTTTTTTTAAACATTTTAAATTTAAACATTTAATATTCATTAAACTTGTAACCTTTCATGGGTTTTTGCACCTTGTAATTTTGTTTGTTTTATTAAATAGCATTCAAAAATACCAATTAATGCAATTTAATGTCTTTTAAACCAGTTCCTTTTTTCCAACTTGTTCAGACTTGGTTTATAGACATCAGCCTATATCATAATATGTTTATGTAATTTATTCTGGTGTCAGTCTAAGTGCATATGTCCTCCCAATATAAACTCATTTTCTGATAACACAGACATGGGTGGTGTGTGTGTGTCACCCTCCTATACACACAAACTGAATACTGAATATAAACAATACTGAACAATACTGAATTCCCATAAACTAACCTAACAAACTAATTAACTAGCTTCAGTGGTGTATTGCCCTCCAGCTTATAGATGGACCCAGGAAAGCCTCCAGCATATCAGAATGAAATCACTGTAGATAAGAACTAAAACTGTGTCGTATATGTTTTAGTTTTGATGTGGGCTTTTGAACCCATACGGGACGGCGGTCTCTGCTGATGGGTGATAAGCTGTGTGTGTTTACACCCCTCTGCTCTTATCATGTGGTCCTCTCTGAAACACTTTAAGAGCAGCACGTGACTGGATTGATTAGTTAAGACTGTGCGAATGTTGTCAAAAATAATTAATAATGAATTTAAAATGACCCGGGGTTTCGTTCTACAATAGCTCAGCTCGCTGAGGGAAAACGCACTTGAAGTTTACATTTACATGTAGTCATTTAGCAGATGCTTTTATCCAAAGCATCTTACAAATGAGGACAATGGAAGCAATCAAAAAAAAAAGTTGTCGATATTGCATTCAAGAAAATTAAATATTTTTCAGAAGTTGCAGGGACAGTCCCTTGTCTAATAAAATGTTATGCTTAAGAGTAATATATTGATGTTTTTTGACATTTCTCCTCCTACCCCCCCCCACCATTTTTTAGATGTTAAGAATAATGGTGGCTCAAAGCGCTATAATCGCAAGCGTGAGCCCACTTTTGCCAAGGCTGAGAGCTTTCCGGGCCCACGCCGCTCCCAGCCGCATAAAAGCAAGAATTTTGACAAGAGACCCCCTCAGAGAGGTGGCGGAGGGGGGCAACAGTATGGACTCGCTGGTGGTGGTAGAAGAGAAGAGGTGCGTTTAAATAAGCCTTTGGATTATGATTCATTTGAACTTCCATGAACGGCTGTTTTTATGCTTCCTTATTGCATGTTAATGTAAAGGTTGCAGTGATCATGCTGGTTAATTAAACACTAACCTGTAATGCAAAGTAAACAAACAGACCTGTACTTATATGGGTTAACCAGGTTTAACTGTTGGATTCTGTCATTAGGTAGCAGAGAACCGCCGGGCAGAGTTTAGCCCGGCTCAGTTTGCTGGACCCAAAAAGATAAGTCTGAACCACCTGCTCAACTTCACTTTCGAGCCACGAGGAGGCCATTTTGGCTCCGGAGCTGATGGCCACTACTGCTGGGGTCGCCGCAACAAGTGGGGTCACAAACACAAGCCCTTCAACAAGGAGCTTTTCTTGCAGGCTAAGTGAGTACAGCAGAGTATGTTGCAAACATTTATATGAATTGATATTAAATCACGTGCAACAATACTCTGTGTACTGCAGTGTTATCATAAGCTGATAAAATTAGAAAACTGCTTAGCTGATGAGTGTATTTTCTCTTTGTCCACCAGTTGCCAGTTTGTGGTAATTGATGATCAGGACTACCAAGCCCACTTCGCTGATCCGGACACTTTGGTGGACTGGGACTGTGTGCAGCAAGTGGTCAGTTGAGGCTTCACACTTCCTTGTACATCCTGTTAGTGCCTTTTCTACAAATCTCAGTGTGTTCATCATGGCGTTTTTTTCTCATTCCACACAGCGCATCTACAGTCACGAGGTGCCGTCTTGTCCGATCTGCCTGTATCCCCCTGTGGCGGCCCACATCACGCGCTGCGGCCACATCTACTGTTGGCCATGCATGCTGCACTACCTCTCTCTGAGCGAGAAGAGTTGGTCCAAGTGCCCCATTTGCTATGAGGCCGTGCTCAGCGCTGATCTTAAGAGGTTCGTACAGAAAACACCTGTTTATAATACTTGTTTGGTTTTTAAATTAATGTTAACATCATGATGTAGAAATCTGTTATTTTATTTAAATCAACCCCTGGCATATAGAAGTGCCATAATTCAGTCAAGACATTGTTGTCACTGAAGCCTGTCTTGTCATCTTTCAGTGTGGTTGCAATGGAGACGCGTCAGTACGTGTCTGGTAACGTCATCACTATGCGTCTGATGCGGAGAGAGAAAGGATCGCTGGTGGCTCTTCCCAGCTGTCAGTGGGTGAAGGTGGAAGAGCCCATTAATTTTGGAGGTGAGACATTTTGCTGTTTGCGTGAGCCTTTATAGTGTTAATTTGAGTGGGTCTTTTTTGACACTTTTCTTTTTTTGACACTACAATTTGTTGCAGATGTGCATTTGCGCGCATACTCTAAGCTGCTGTTGGCGTCTCAGGAGCAGGTTTTGGGTTTGCTGAGTGAAGAGAGGGTGGCTCTCCAAACCCAGCTCAGCCAAGAGAAAGGCGACCCGCAGGCCTGTTTCATACAGAGCGCGTTGCAGCAGCTGCAGGTACACATGCATTCATGCTGGCATATGAATGTTGGGTTGGACAAGTTACAAACCACTTAAACCTGAAACAAGCTAAACAAGTCACGCTACTGTTTTGAAAAAATGGTTTGTATAGGTTGCTTATAGTTTGGACATGACAATAAGGTGAAATAAACACTGAATTGTGTAACATATGTAATTTATTGTATAATTTATTACAGAAAACAATGAGAATTTGGGTTGACCGCACCAAACTTCATCATTTACATGCAATTATCTTCTGTTTCGTAAACTGTTTTTTGAAACTAAAAACAAACAATGACAGTGACATTTAAAAATAGCTGAAAAAAGAACCGGAAAACTTACGTGACTTTGGATTGTGTTGCATAACTTTCTGAGAATACTTTGGTTAACTTAAAACTGCACAAAAATAAATGAAAACGAAGTTGCGATAAGTTACTTAAATAGCTTAAACTACATTTAAAGCTATTTCAATAACTTGCATCTTGTACCTCAAGTTAATGAATAATCTATTACATATAAATGATGAGAATTTGGGTTGACCGCTTAAACAACTGACTTTAATGTTTTATAAACATTATCTGCTTCATAAACTATTTTATAAATCTGAAAATATATAATGTGACATTTAAAAAAGGCTGAATTTTTACTGGAAGTGCTACATGACATGGAAAAAGCATTGAGCTATGTTACACTATTAGTTTTTTTTTGTGCGCGTGTTATTTATTCCCTAACACTGCACACAAGCTGAATTTTTACTGGAAGTGCTACATGACATGGAAAAAGCATTGAGCTATGTTACACTATTAGTTTTTTTTAGTGAACACATAACCCTCACATTTTATCTCTGACTCTGAACGAACAGGAGCGTGAGGAGCGTCTTTTGAAGGGAGGCTGTAAAAATGGTGGTTCTGTTGATGGGGCGGACATGTGGAAACTGTCTCTGTCTGAGCACTCCTCTCCAGAGGTGACCGTGGTCAAGAACCTCACAAATTCAAAGGTTGGTAGAGGCAGTGCTCCTTTCTTTTAACATAAGGTTAAGTTTTAGTCCAGTGCTGTGTTGCAAGTTTATAGCTTTCAATTTTATGAGACACATATGGTGCGATCTTGTGTTTAGGTCACCTGATTGAGTGAACAATATTCAGTGAATTATTCCACTGCAGTTCACATGTAATTTTAAATATTTTAAATACATTTTAAAGCTTCTCTTTTCTTTACTTCTGATGCATATTATTTACTTTACTATGGGAATGTTTGTAATGTAGAGAAACGGCATGGACCAGATACCTTATTTATCTGCAAATCGAATTAAAGCATTTGAACTTTTCTGTAAATGTTTATAAAATTCAGTAAATCACTGTAAAATTCTGGTAACAAAAGCTCAGTGCATGACTTATGTATTCTAACACAGCCCATCCTGCAGTATGCTTCAGCATTTGATGATGAGCTTCAGAAGGTTCACGAGGAGCCTGTGGAAGAGATGGCTGCTCAGAGTATTCCTGAGGTGGCCGAAGAGATGCCTGAAAGAGCTGTGGAGGACAGACCTTTAGAAGAGACCCCTCAGACCAGTCAGGCCTCTCATCATGGCCCATATTACTACTTCTATCAAGGTGTGTGTGTTTGTTAGTCTATTTGTAATGAGGCTTAAGGTTAATTTTCTGACTTTTTTTTTACACAGTAACTCTGTATAAGCAGTTGAAATGGAGACTAAATATGACACTTATTTCTCTCTTTTGTATCTGTAGCTGAGGATGGTCAGCAGATGTTTCTGCACCCAGTGAACGTGCGCTGTCTGCTGAGAGAGTACGGGAGCCTGGAGAACAGCCCTCAGTCTATCACCGCTACCGTAGTGGAGATTGATGGACAGACTGTCACCGAGGTACACGCTCATCTCTTAATTCTCACATTCATGTCACAGAATAGCAGTAGCTATTGTCAGGACTCAGGATGGCATACTAGTTAACTGAATACTTTATACTGGAGTGAAAGAGCAGTGTGGTATGATGCTGTCATGCCTAGTGTCTGAAGCCACAGCACCACTGAAGCATGACAGATAAATGTACTTTTTGCTGGTGTGCATTTATAACAGTCACACAGGATCGGGTTTTGAACTGATTCTGTAATGCCTAGTGCCTACTATGAAACTAATTGACATTTAATTTGCAGGATATTCGCCGTCGACATCGTTACCTTTCTCACCTGCCGCTCACCTGTGAGTTCAGTCTGTGTGAGCTCAAACTTCAGCCACCAATTCTCTCAAAAGAGACCGTGGACAGCTTTGCAGGTACATAAACAATACACTATTCCACTCCATCATGAAACCCACAGAGATTAACAAAAGACGGGGGTTTAAGAGGCCATCCGCTGAAAGATTTTTCATATTTCAGTGTTTTTGAAAAGTTACTTATGTTTACAAAGGCTGCATTTATTTGATAAAAAATACAGTAAAAGCAGTAATATTGTGAAATATAATTTTTTTTAAAGGGGATATAACACCGTTTCTGCCAATCTCATGTTAATCTTGAGCACCTATAGAGCAGTATTGCATTCTTCATCTCTCCGAAGAGTGTTTAATTTGATCAGATTTGTAAAAGACAGAAACCGCTTTACGCTTCTCTCCGAAAACATCCGAGCTCCTGGAGGCATGCCGTGGGTGGAGCTAAAGAGTCATGAGCAAAGCTTTTGCGTAGCGATTGTCTGCAAGCTGTGACATCGACATAAATTAAAACTTTATTGACTTGAATGTTTAATAAACAAATTAAATAAAATTTGTTACCCAAGTGCTCTTGATCTCACTCTGGTTGACGAGTGTATGCGCACGCTCTTCCTGGAGAAGTGCCTATACAAGGAATTGACAGTTTGCAAAAGACCCGCCCTCCTTACTTACTGTTGCCATCTCCGACAAACAATGCTGCTCACACGACACCTCATGTTCTCCCGCAGTGAAAAATACATCGCAGAGCAAAGAGGAAACTGACAACATGCTGACGGACAAAACGAGCATGTTACTTCTGATATGAAACAAGGTCTTGGGACTCTCAGCTTTCAAATTTTTCAGGGCTCTACGCTTGCTTTTCTTTTTAGGAGCACTTGTGCTCATAACTTAAAAAAATTTAGGAGCACGTTCAAAATTTTAGGAGCACCTTCTAAACAATTATCCAAAATTTTATCAAAAAGTAGCCTTCCCATTACGAGGTGATATTTGACTCCTCTAACTTTATTAAAAGTATGTAATCTTTTGTCAAATTCTTAATTTTTTTTTATTTTATACGCTTTTTCAAAATTGTAATTAAAACGACAGAATAAGAACAAGTAGAGTATGATGATGATCGGGTCAGTCGCACTGGTGCTCCTAGAAAAATGTTCATAGTCGCACGCAGTAGTTTTCAGTCGCACTGTAGAGCCCTGTTTTGTCATTTTTTTTTGGTCAAGAAATTCAAACAAATACCGTTTTGTGACTCTTTAATGTGTTGTGACCAAGCGGCAACCTCCCGCTCTCTCTCGTGAAGCCAACACGGAAGTGACTTAAACTGTAATTCGTCAACTGGCCGCTAGAGGCTGGCTGCAAAAGGGAGTCAGTCCCATAGACTCCCCATGTTAAAATACCCAACTTTACAGCAGAAAAAAAACATGTTTACAGCCTGGTTCAAAAAATGATTTGTCTATATAGCTAATTTTGCCCTTCATGACAACTGTGAGGGGGGTGAATTTTTTTTATAACTAGTTTTTTATAAATAGTTTGATTTAAATACCCTAAAATAAGGTCCGTGGTTCACACAAGCTCGAGATACTTTCACGTTTTATTCTACGACATAAAACACCCCAGTTACCCCCCCCTTGTTAATTTTTTTTTTTAAACTGTTACGTTTCTTTAAAAAGACGGTTGCTAACAAGTTGCTAAATGGGACTACAGACGCTGTAGGAGACATTAAACGTCATCACGCCGAACAGTTTATCAATTTACAGTATTTTTCCAATTGTAGTATAATTTATAGTACAATTAATAGTAGAATAACCAGTTAAGGTTCCCGTGTTTTTTGTTCGACAATGTTTTTTTGTTTTGTCCCGAAATGAAACAAGCCTGCGGATGGAAGATGCTCGTTTTAATGCTGTCCTACTGATGCGGAGATTCTTTTTTCGTACCATAAGGTAAACTCATATGATTATCCAATGTAAACCCCACATTTACTGGCTTAGTCGCGGTGAAAGTGAAACTGATGATGATGCATAGTGCTTAAAGCCACGTTAAAATTAAATGTTTATGGCCACATGAAGCTGTTAGAAAGCATGTAGATTGAGGATTTTCTAGAAGCAAGAATAAAATAACATTTTGTGTACCTACCCTAACAAAATGATAGATGAAATGTGGTACTTTATTTACTAAAATAAGTTTAATCTTACCAAATCCAAAAACTCGCTCACTCTGTTATTTAATAGATTAAGTGCACTAGAATTGTATTGAATAGTACATGGAGACATGTTTTTAATTAAAATATTCATATTAATCAAGGATTTATTGACTTTTAATGCACCTTATTTCGAAATGTACAGAAATACATGCTTTCATTTGTCCTTTAGTTATGATTAGTTTATTTATTCACTATGCTATTTATTACAAATGTCTCATTTCAGCTTTAGTTTGGCTCTAGTTTTGTATTTATTCCAGTTTATATGAAAAGGTTCATACACAGAGTAAATCCTTTTCACTGAACATGTTAAAAATATGTTTGAAAAAGTTGTCGGAAACATGGTGGTGGTGACTTTGAAGATGAACGACCGTAGTGTTGTAGTTCGTTTATAGCCTAAGTTTAGCTTTTAAGTTCTGGCGCTTTTATTTAGGCTTAAATTCATAAAAGTTATATTATTTTGTGAAGATTATCTCAATGGACAAAACGTGTAAGTTTCATGAACTATGGTTGAACACCGAGCTTATTTTTTTAGATAATCCAAAAGCCTATGGAAAAATCCCATTGGCTTTTTGTCGAGGGAACCAGTGTTGATGCTAACAGTCGATCTGCCTACAAAGTGACGTCATAGTTCCCCCACTCTATTGAAAAAGTTTCAATTCAGTTTATCTTTTTTACCCCGGATTTCTATGGAGACTGGCCGTAACGTTAGCTGTCGGGCGAGATGGCAGATAGCAGCGGCGGCACATAATATCCGCGTTCTGATTGGTCAGATCGCCTGTCAATCAAGCTCCCTGCGAACAGTTAATTTATTCCTGTAATGCAAAGCTAAATTTTCAGCATCATTACTCCAGTCTTCAGTGTCACATGATCTATCAGAAATCATTCTAATATGCTGATTTGCTGTGCAAGCAACATTTCTTAGCAATGTTCAAAACTGTTGTGCTGCTTAATATTATAAATTAATATTAAAATTAATATTAACTGCTTAATATTAGACCTCAACATCCACCTAGATAAACCTCAGGCTGCAGACTTCCACACTCTGCTTGCCTCTTTGATCTCAAGAGAGTGTTAACTACGGCTACTTACAAATCAGGCAACTAACTGGACCTTATTTACATACGACACTGCTCCACTGATCATGTGCTGGTTACTCCACAGCACACCTCGGATCACTTCCTCCTCACTCTTAACCTCAACATGGTTCCTAAAACACATACCCCTCCACATTTCATCTTTTGACGTAACCTACGCTCACTCTCACCCTCCTGGCTATCTGCTATGGTTTCATCTTCGCTTCCTCCCCCTAAACAGTTATCATCTCCTGATGCTAACAGTGCTACTGATACTTTCTGCTCCACTCTTACATCTTGTTTAGACACTGTCTGACCCTTGTCTTCCAGGCCAGCCCTTACCATCCCTTCTGCCCCTTGGCTGTCTGATGTTCTCCGCGAACATCGTTCTAAGCTCAGGGTTGCTGAAAGGGTGTGGCGCAAATCAAAAAATCCTACTGACCTTAATGTGTATCAGTCACTCCTCTCTTCTGTCTATGCTAATGTCTCCACTGCTAAAAGGATATACTATCATAACAAAACTAACAATTCGTCTAACTCTCGTATACTCTTTAAAACCTCCATTTTTTGTCCTCCTCCTCCCCATCCTTCATCAACTCTTAACAGCTGACGACTTTGCCACGTTCTTCATTAATAAAACTAAAACCATCAGTGCACAATTTTCCACACCACAATCTGTCAAGCACATCTTACCAGCATACACTCGTTCACATCTCTCTCTTAACTCTCTGAGGCAGAAGTCTCCAAACTCATCCTTTCTAATCATCCTACTACTAGTCTGCTTGATCCTATTCCATCTCATCTCCTTCAAGCAATTTCTCCTTGTTGAACTAGATTTGTTGCGCCAAGTTCACACGTACTCCGTCTGCAGTGCGTATACAGTATGTGTGTATGTGGTGCAGAAGCAGCATGGACTCATTTTGCTTTCTATGGTGTAATTACTAAATTTCCATGTCAATCCATGTTAATTTTTTCCGCGAATAACGTGCCGTCACTTTAATTCAGCGCGTGCAGCACAGCAGAAATAGATTCCGTGCGGAAACGATCGCAGCATGACTGCTGCAGACGCACCGCTCCTGGAGGTCACTGCCGGACCGCAATCGCGTGCAGTGTGAATGCTCCGATCCGTTGACATGGGCGTGGAAAAAATACGCACCACAGACGGAGTGTGTGAACCTGGCGTTACGATTGTATGCCTGCCCGGGCTGTTCTGTTCTCGTGCTCCATTTAGGCGTGCTGCATTCTGATTGGTTCGGATAGCATACTGCGGGAGGTCGGGGGCGTGGAAAATCATGCTATAAAGACTATTTCGATTAATCGCACAACCCATTAGGAAGATCAGGCCCTTTCTTTCGGAACATGCTTCACAACTCCTTGTTCAAGTCCAGGCTGGACTATTGCAATGATCTCTTGGCAGGTCATCCAGCCAGTTCTATCAAACCTTTACAATTAATCAAGAACACTGCAGCAAGATTAATTTTTAATAAGCCGAAAAGAATGCACGTCACACCTCTGTTTATCCATTTGCACTGGCTACCGATAGCTGCTCATGTAAAATTCAAGGCATTGATGTTTGCCTACAAAACCACCACTGGCTCTGCAGCCATTTACCTAAATTCATTACTTTAGACTTATGTGCCCTCTAGAAGCTTGCATTCTGCAAGTGAACATAGCTTTACTGTGCCATCCCAAATAGGCAAAAAATCACTTTCACACTTTATAAATTAAATGTTCCCTCCTGGTGGAATGACCTAATCAACTCAATCCGAGCAGCTGAGTCCTTGGCAATCTTCAAGAATCGGCTAAAAACGCATCTCTTCCATCTTTATTTGACCCTCTAACTCTAGCACTCTTTATTCTAATTCTGTTCTTAAAAAAAAATAAAAAATACCTAACACTTGCTTCTCTAATCTTTTTGTATTCTATTTTTTCTTTTTATTTATTATACAATTAACAAAAGTAAAAAAGGCCTCTAACACTAGCTTGCTCTATTCTTTTTCTAATCTGTCTCTTTTCTTTTTATTTATTATATAATAAAAAAAAAAACCTTGCTACATGTACTGCGTTAAGCTAACTGAGACTTGTTATAGCACTTGTATATCATTGCTCTTTTGTTGATTTTGATTGCTTCCATTGTCCTCATTTGTAAGTCGCTTTGGATAAAACCGTCTGCTAAATGACTAAATGTAAATGTAATATTTTTGTGAAAACAGTGATATGTTTTTCCAGGATTATTTGATGAATAGAAAGTTCAATAGAACTGCATTTATTTGAAGAAATTTTATAAAAATAAATAAATAAATGAAATGTATATAATTTGAAATGATACTTTTTGTATAAATGTCTGCTCACTTGGGATAAATTTAAAGCATTCTTGCTGAAGTATGTATGAATCAATTATGTTTGATGTTTTGATAGCTCTTTTATTAATTGAACTTTGAGACAAAATAATTAAAAATGTATTGGTAAATGGTTATTAGTTCAGTCCTACAAAAGGTTTTTTTATTTTTTATTTGTCACTTTCTGACAGATGATTTGGAGAAACGGAAGCGCCTTAGACAGAAGAAAGCAAGAGATGAAAAGAGAAGGGAGAAGAGGATCGAAATTGAGGAAAACAGGAAACACGGGAAATGTGAGAATTTAATTCCTGCTTTTCTGGGAATATATGGCATATATTTTCCTGAAAATAGACTAAATGTCTGCTTGTAGAACATTTAGCTTAATTCAGGGTGGTGTTATTGATTTGCCAGGGTGTGATTATTGAATTTATCTTTGTGTCTTCAGATCCAGAGGTGCACATTGGGCTGGAGAACCTCCAGCATTTTCCTGCTTTTGGATCTCCACCTCAGAGCGGCTCACAGGTGCAGCTCCCAGAGTTCCTGCTGGGACCTCCGTCTCCTCTGAGCGGCAGCCCTTCATCAGGTAACACTCACCCTCTCTTGCCCTGGCCTCCAGTGGTTAGTCTCCTGTACTTATTGCCTGTTTTTATTTCAGATGGAGTGATGTTTCCTAATCTGAGTGAGCACAGTCCATCTCTGAGCGTAGCCAGTGTGGAAGAGGACTTTCACTGCATGTCCTTCGCTCAGGTTTACTCAGACTGCCTAAAGCACTTTGTTTCATGGTTATAACAAAAAAATTGTCAACTTTGTAGCTTTCATGTGGTGGGAAAATCATTACTAAAATGAAATTGAAACTAATTTTAAATAGAGTAAAAAAACAACGGCATCTTGAGAGTTGTGAGTATCTAAATGTACTATATTTATGTGTGCAGATGCTGAAAGATGGGAAAGCCCGTGTGGATGCCGGGCCTAAAACCACCCCAAAGAAAGGTGAGCATCCTGTCATCTAGGGATGCGCCGATATTTATCGGCCGATTTTTGATTATTTTAAAGCCATCAGCATATCAGAAATGGCATGAAAAGGGCCGATACCGATGGTTTATTAATTAACTGCATGGAGACGAGTTGCATGTCTGTTGCATAATCCAACGTTTTTCTCTGGGCAAAATAATTAAATACTTGCCAAAACAAAATAAAATCTGTCCAAAATATAGTTTGTCAGATGGCATAGTATGGCCATATGCAAAGTGACGCTGACGCATCCGACCAGTGAAATGCCCGCTCTCAGCTGTAAATTCATCATAGGTAAGTCGCAATGGCAATGCACCAGCGTTTCTGTGAACGGAGAAAACGGAATAAAACTATATAGGCTACATAAAAAGGAATATATAGGCCTATACACAAAATATATTTCACTTAAATCATTAACAGATTAACAAAACGAAAGAAAAAAATTGTGCTGAGTTTCGGATAATTGTAACGTGTTCTGAAGTTCACGGGGAAAAAAAACGAGACTGCAGAAAGTAGTTGCCTTTATTTTACAAAAGCTTTACAGTTTTGAATGATGTTTTGCTTCTATCTGTATGACAAACCAGCGTTGGTATGATCTTACCCGTAACAGTTGGGAAAACAATGCAGTGATCACGTCGGTGCCTCGCATGCACATACAACAAATTTTTGCTAATTTGACATCGCAGCCTGTTCATTATCAAAATAAAATACAGTTAAAGAAACGAAAACTTGCACTGCTCAATTTAAATAGTCTGTAGTACAGTCTGTGCCGTTCAGTGTGAGCTGCGCCTCACTGCTGATATAGCCTATATGTGAAGGATGATGTTTTACGTCGATAATGCGAGTGAAGAACAAAGCCTATAGTTTAAATAATAAATAATAGGTTAGCATCCAGATACTGCGCGAATATGGAAACATTTGGATTTGTGCAGAATGAGAGAGGTAGGCTTCAGTTTTGTTTTTAAATTAATTTGTTTTGGCTTGACGCTTATATTTAGCCTAAATACAACTTTAAAGGATTTGTTGTGGAGAGAAGAGAACTAAAATAGCGTAATTGGAACAGTGGAACGCAGGAACCGAAACGTTCATATACCGATTCTACTCGTAGTGAACCAATCCTTTTTTTCCCCTCTCTCTCGTTTTTAAGCCCTGCTTTATGCAATTGACCAATATCGTATCGGTATCGGCCTATAGTTGTTTGTTAAAATCGGTATCGGCCAAAAAAATTCCTATCGGTGCATCCCTACTGTCATCACTTGACTTAACTGTTGGCTCACTGGCTACACTGATTCCTAATAGTGTCATTTAGTAGTGATTTTTAGTGATTTGTATTTTTTTTCCTCTACAGCTGACATGTTCCTGGCCCCTCCTCAGGCAGACAGTGATGGAGAGAGTGACGGCTCTGATCGGGTCCCAGTACCCAGTTTCCAAAACTCCTTCAGTCAGGCCTTTGAGCAGGCTTTGTCACAGCTGGACCATGGAAGTCAAACTCCAGCACAGGCTTTGCCCATCCCTGGTGTGAAAAAGATTCATATTAAAGGAAAACTCCACTATTTTTGAGTTATGTTGGCAGAAGTTAGCCTATTTTCAGGCGCTGCGTAATATCGTTGCCCCCATTGACTTTTTTTCCCATATGGTGGGGTTCATCAGCTCTTTTTTTTTATTATATAAAATTAACACTCTGAAACGGAGCATAAAAGCTGATTTTTAAAAAAAATCACTTTTGTTGTTTGCCATAATGTTTGTTACCCATGTGACCTTTCTTCTCTCTATTTTATAGATGAGAAAGGGGGTAAGAAGAAGAAGAAAAAGCAGAAGCTTCTGTTCAGCACCTCTATGGTTCACACCAAGTAAACGCTGAAGTCCACCCTTCACTCCTGTTTCTACTTTCTGCCTTATTCCTCCCATATGCTTAGGTTTCATTAGGTCCCTCAACAGCAGTTTCCCCTTCTTTTTTTTTGCCCCTGTTGAATGAGACCCTCTCCAGACGTTCAGTGACCTGCAGGAAGTTCAGTAGCTCAGTGATTGTACAAACCATAGACTCAGTATTATAGATCAGACCCACAGTTGTCCAGTGTTTCTTACAGAAGGGACATGTGCTGAAATTAAAGAGCTCTACATCAGGTACATTTGACACGGCGCTGTAGTTTAGAGCTGATGCTCCATTATTATCCAAAATGTGGGTGGAAAAAAATGACATGGTTTTTGGTTATGGGTTGGTTATATATTTTGGGGGGTCCTGAGATAGCAGTCAGCCAGCTGCAGAAATGTCCCTCCATCATATCTAACACATTTGTACTTCAACCATGGTGTTTAAAAATAAATAAAATAAAATTTAGCATTGCTAACAGCAGAAAAAATTGGAAGAACTTGTGGTGAGGATTATATGCATTTGAGTTCTTCCTGTCAAGTACATACACACAGAACTATGCTGATTGTAACACGTTCTTGCTTGGTAATAAGCAGGAAGAAAAACGTGTGGTGGCATTTAAACAAACAAGTTCTGAGCTCTAGTCATGGACTTCAGTCTCTTACCAGCTGTTATCATCTGTCCAGCCTAAGAACTGCCTTTCACAATCAGACACAATAATACGTAAAAAGACATCATTGTTCTGCTGGAAGAGTTTAGTGGGTCTTTTAAGCACTTGACTTTGTTAGAACCTCCAACTCTTAGACAGGATTCAGAGCTGCTCATGTTCAAGTGTTCAGATGTTAGAGGCATCAGAGACCAGCTGACTCCACTGCTTGCTATGTTTTCAGTGAAGAAAATATGTAAAGACAGAGAAAGGCTATGTAAATTGTTGTAGAGGGTTTAATTTTTCTCTTCATTTTCTTTTTTCTGATGAAACCTGCCTGGACAGAACCTGCATATAGACTAAGTTGAATGAATAAAGGATTATTATGCACTGGCATTCTGTTTGTCTTATTTAGAACCGATTTCATTTAACAATTTTAAAGACCATTCACATTTTTGTGAACATTTACATAGAAATATATTATTTTCAGCTTTTTTGATTGTAACCTCATAGATGGCTTTGCAATAAAATGTTAAGTACAGGTTGATATTGATTTGGGTGTTTTCATAGTTTGTGTGATCCCTGTGTTTGCAATTGTTTTGTGGTTTGAGTAAAATCTTTTATAGTAAAATAATTTATAGTTGCTTAATGCTGATTTTGCACGCTCTGACATGTGCGTACAACACTTAAAAAAAAAAAAAAGAGATTAGGTTTTCCATGGCTCATCAGTCTAAATAATTATGGATATAATTAGCTGCCCATTTAACAGAAATTGCATTTAAAGACATAATGGTCATTCTCATTCATCTCAGTGGCTCACTCTTTAAAAATTCTCATCCCTGTGACTTAAGACTTATGTTCTCAATTAACAAAAAAAACAGTTCAAGAGAATTTGCTCATTTAAAATATCACTATTATTCAGTCCTGATTTTTTTGTACTCTTCAGTTCATCCTGCGTTTAAGTGCTATGCAAAACTTAACTCGAACAGTAAAAATGTACACAACTTTTTTTAAACGGACAAATGTACAGACATTTAAAACCGATTCATGTTTTAAAATTGAGTTAAAATAGTAAATCAATACATTTTATTGAAATATATTTAATTTTATAACTTTATTCATCTAAAATTAGTTAAAAACAAAAAGCATTTTAGATGCACATTTTGAATTGAATTTTCAATAATCAACTTTTTTGTTTTTCTTTGTCCTTTTGTCAATGACAAATTACTATGGCATTTCATAAACATTCACACGTATTCTATTCAGTATTCACAGAGACATTTATTCTTAAGGTCAATGATCAACTGGACTTCCAGTTGATAAAGAAAGCATCATGCTCCTTTTGTTTGCCAAAATGCTTTTATTGATTTTTCATTACACATTTCTACAAAATGGGCAGTACACAACTTTTTTTAAACGGACAAATGTACAGACATTTAAAACCGATTCATGGTTTAAAATTGAGTTAAAATAGTAAATCAATACATTTTATTGAAATATATTTAATTTTATAACTTTATTCATCTAAAATTAGTTAAAAACAAAATAAAGCATTTTAGATGCACATTTTGAATTGAATTTTCAATAAATCAACTTTCTTGTTTTTCTTTGTCCTTTTGTCAATGACAAATTACTATGGCATTTCATAAACATTCACACGTATTCTATTCAGTATTCACAGAGACATTTATTCTTAAGGTCAATGATCAACTGGACTTCCAGTTGATAAAGAAAGCATCATGCTCCTTTTGTTTGCCAAAATGCTTTTATTGATTTTTCATTACACATTTCTACAAAATGGGCAGTTATACAATATGCTGTGTTCTCACAGTATTACCAAAGTCACAGATGCAATTCAATATCAATCACTGGCTCGACTTCCCCACCTCCTCTTTCATGTCAGATCAACTGAGAAACTGTAAGGCTACTTTGGTTTGGATAATTCACTTTAAGCTCGTTAAATGCGTATTAGAAACGGGAAACCTGCACAGTACTAAAGAAAAATTGGATAAGATGGTTTTGCGTTGTGAATAAGAGGTGCGTAGCGGTTTTTAAGGACGTGAAGAGATGCATTTATGTAAATCTGGAGCAGCAACAAAAGGATAAAATGGACAGTTCATCATAAAAGGAGCAAAGGTCATGATTTGCCCCAGTTTTACATGAACACACAACGTGTCAGGCGGAGCAGATATGAAAGCCATTAATAGATATATGGCACTAGACGGAAATAATTGAAATAATGAAGGATCAGAAAAATCATTGGACGTGTATTTAAAGCTCCAGGTACTTTGTCGCCATGGCAAGAATTGGGGCGCCTGTTGGGACACCAGGGAAAGGGCCACTGGATCCAGCAATGTCGATGTGGGAGTAAGGCAGAGGTTTGTCCGAGTCCAGTCCATGCTGTGGGACAAACATGCAGATGGTAAATGTATGTATTTTTACAAAAAAAACTTAAGTTTTTAATAAATCCTAAACTAATAATACACCCGCAATGTCGATGTGGGAGTAAGGCAGAGGTTTGTCCGAGTCCAGTCCATGCTGTGGGACAAACATGCAGATGGTAAATGTATGTATTTTTACAAAAAAAAAAACGTACGTTTTTAATAAATCCTAAACTAATAATACACCCAAGTTTGTATTTGTCTACCTTATCCAGTCCAGAAGCCATGATGAGGAAGGCGGCGGGCGTCTGGTGTCCACGTGGTGTGGCGGATGAGGGCAGGTTATTGGACTGCAGGATCTCCTCATACTCAGACTTCCCTTTGTGGAACTCGTAATCCTCCCGACGAATGGTGGACACCTCGAAAAGATCTCCCAGCACCTCTCCCGCTGCCATACAAACCGATTTCACACAAATAAAGCTACATTTATGGAAGGAAAAACAAAGGCTTCTTAGCTCTTCTTACCTTTCTGCCACTGCAGAGCGTTTCCTGAGCGGTGAGCAGCACCGTTATCCATTATGATCTACAGGGACAGATAATAATTATATGTTTGATTTATATAGTGCCTTTCCCAAGCTCAAGGACACCTCACAATGACAATAGCAAATAAACAATCATTTCGTACATAATCACTTAGGTGGACAATTGGCCAAGTCATGCGCGATTGCAGTTGCGTATCGTAATAGTAGTGGAAACAATCACATACTAACAGAGAACCATAACAGTTTAAGAAGAAACACATTATGACCGGTAGTATTGGTTGTACAGATACTTGAGTTTAGACTTAAATTCATGCAGTGTGGTTATTGTCTTAAGAGACAGGGGCAATGAGTTCCAAAGTTTAGGAGCAGTAACAGAGAAAGATCTGCCTCCCATAGATGATAGGCAAAGTCTCGGTATACAAAGAAGGTCACCTCCAGATGATCGAAGTGGTCGAGAGGGAATATAAGGAGAAAGTAAGTCAGAGAGATAAGTAGGAGCAAGACCATAGATTCACTTAAAGATAAGCAGAAGAATTTTGTAAATAATATGAGAGGACACGGGTAGCCAGTGAAGGTTAAATAGAATAGGAGTGATATGAGCAGACCGTTTAGTGCAAGTTAACATTCTCGCAGCAGCATTTTGAATGTATTGCAAAAGGGAGATGGAGCGCACTGGTAGTCCAGAAAAAAAAAAAAAGAGCGTTGCAGTAATCGAGGCAAGATGTGATAAATGCATGTACTAATGATTCAGCATCTTTTGGGCTGACGAAGGAATGGAGTTTGGCAATACGGTAAAGTTGAAAAAAATGCAGCTTTAGAGAGTTTACTAATATAAGCACCTAGGTTTAATGAAGAGTCGAGAATGATACCTAAGTTTTTGACAGTGGCAGACAGAGTACTTGATGTAGCTTCAAAGTCAAGTCTGGGGGCATTAATTATTTTGTTAGAGCTGGGGGACCGAGAAGTACGATTTGAGAAACTGAGAAAATTGGAGTTTAGCCAGGTCTTTTACTCGTTGATGCATGACGATAGAGATGCAGTCTGGTGAATAGAGTCAGGTCGGCAAACTGTATATATCTGAATATCGTCGGCATAGCAATGGTACTGAAAACCATGGCAGGGAATAATTTGTCCGAGGGGCATAATGTACATAATAAATAATAATGGCTCGATAACTGAGCCCTGTTGAACACCCTGTTTGAGTAAGACAGTGGGAGATTTATAGTTCGGCATGGTGATGTAGTACTGTCTGTCTGTCAAATAGGAGGGAAACCAGAATAACGCAGCTCCTGAGATGCAAATCACTGAGAGGTGCAGGAGTAATAATTTATGACAGACAGTCTCAAAAGCTGAGCTGAGATCGAGTAATAAGAGAAAGGAAAGATTGCCAGAATCACCAGAAAGTAGGAGGCCATTAATAACTCTTACTAAAACAGTTTTAGTACTGTGATGCGAGTGAAAACCTGACTGTAATATATCAAACTGATCGTTGATATGAAGATGGAGATGGTCATAATGGAAATGGTTAAAGTACCACTGAAGTGTAATAAACACTGTTTTTTTTCTCAGCCCTCAGAAGAGATGTAGGAGTAAGTTGTTGGAAGTACTTACAGAGTAATGCGGTCCCATGGCTCTGACAGCATGTCCTGTCAGAGTGGCTATAGTGAAGAGATGAGGAGACACTTCCTGCAATGCCTGGAGAAACACACAAGAGCTCTAGATCACCAAAAAGGATAATGTCATATTTAAAATAACTTGTTTTTCATTCCTGTAGCAGATCTAGACAGGTGGAGCTGGGGGAGGTAGAGGGTTTTTGAGGAACTCTGATAGCACACTGCAGGGCCAGCTTACAGCGAACACACAACCAGACTATTTAAATGTTGAGCAAGCAATCTCACTAGTCTGATGTTAGCAGATTGCATGTAATGGACCTAATTGCCAGCATTATCTGGAATTTCATTACTGAAATGATTATTATAATATATAAAATCATTACTAAACTAAACAGACATTTTAAAATTGTTTTCATTAATTGAAACAAAGATAAAATTAAATATACATTTTTGATAAAGCAACACAAATTAATAACTGAAAAATAACAGATAAACAAATAAAAGCAAATTCAAAGTTGAAATTCAAATCAAAATTCCCAATTCTCACAATGAGCAAGTTGCTTATTATCATGCCGATCATTAAAGGGGTCATATGATGTTTCTAAAAAGAACATTATTTTGTGTATTTGGTGTAATGAAATGTGTTTATGCGGTTTAAAGGTTAAAAAAAACATTATTTTCCAGATACTGTACATTATTGTTTCTCCTTTATGCCCCGCCTTTCTGAAACGCGTCGATTTTTACAAAGCTCATCGGTCTGAAAAGCGAGGTGTGCTCTGATTGGCCAGCTATCCAGTGCGTTGTGATTGGCTGAATACCTCAAGCGTGTGACGGAAATGTTACACCCCTCATACTGTGATGCAGTGTCCCGGCCGGAGCGATAAGGAGGGCGTGGACGAGTTTTTATAAAGAATATCTCTTTGGGTTTGAGACTTTAGTCTTTGCAACTTTAGGGATCTTATCTATTCACAAACAGCTTGTAACACTCCAAAGAGAAAGGAAAACTTGAAATGGCATCATATGACCCCCTTTTAACATATCGGCTGTTTATTAGTACTTATAATGCATTTATTCTACATGACCATATTCTACAGCCCTAATCCTGCCCAATACCTAAACTTAACAACTACCTTACTAACTATTAATAAGCAGTAAATTAGGAGTTTACCAAGGCAAAAGTCGTAGTTAATGGTTTGTTAATAGCGAGAATTGGACTTTAAAATAAAGTGTGACCATGTATATGAAGATGTGCTGTTAGGTCCAACATAAGCATCTATGCAAAGCCAACATTATATTTTTACTTATTCATAAAAGTAATGAAATGTGCTGCTCAAACTCAGATGGTCTTTTAAAATGATATTCTGAGCAGGTGCTACACACAAGCAAATGAGATTTTCCTTCATTTCAATGTTTTGGAATCTTAGTTTTTTTTTTTGGGTTCTGTTAAGAGTATATTTTTATATAACAATTTGATTCTGATCTCATGATAGGGCCCATTTAAATCTTGAAATAGTAATGCAGGCTATTTTAGAGTGTATATACCTGCTCCTTCATCTCACACAGCAAGTCCACCATGACCATTCTTCCTTCAGCATCAGTGTTTCCAACTCGGATTCTACGACCAGCACGAGACACTACTAACTCGTCCGCTACATAGCAATCTGCCAAAAAAGTTCAAAATTAAAAAGTGACCCATATTTAGCAAAAGACGCCCAAACTGGTCACCATATGCACACAAAACTGCTTACCAGATCCGACACTGTTTCGCACCATTGCCATTGCACCCACAACCTTCACGTGTTTGGGCTTTAGTTTGGCTAAGATCTAAAAACAAACAAATATACATGGATATTAGACTCTAACATTCTCGTCAGTAAAAAAAAGCAGGTGCATATGTGATCGGTACCTGGAAGAAGCCAGCAACCGCCGCAGATCCACATTTATCTCTGTGCATTCCAGCCATGACTCCTCCGGCCTTGATGTCAGCTCCACCGGTGTCATATGTGATGCCCTGCCACAACATACAATGTTCATATGTACTGGAAACTCTTCTATCCCTGGTGTCCAAGTATAGTTAACCTAAAACCCACCTTGCCAACCACCATGAGGGTCTGTTGAATGGGTCCTTCCCCACAGTACAGCAGCTTGATCACTCGGGCCTGGTGGCGTGGCACAGCTGAAGCACAAACATAATGGATTAGCTATTTTATTTGCAATATATATTATTTATTTCTGTTTTTGGAAAAGTGGCAGCACTGAAAATAAGTTTAGTGTTTGAAATAAAATATCTTACTGTTAGCACAGCGGTTGACCGCAGCCAAACAGGGATACTCCTTCTCCAGAATATTTAAATGACTCACTACCGTCACCTAAGAAAGACATGGAGATGAATGAAGTATGTTGACTCTTACTGAGATGAGATGCTCACGTAGAGACTCACCGTTACAGGAGTATCCTTGAAAACTGCTTGCACATACTCAGCTACACGAGGGGCAGCCATTCGCTCCGGGTCAGAGCCACCGATGTCACGACAGACAAACCTATACCATTCACAAATGATCCCTTTTACCGATTTTTGTACACAATGGATCATAGCAGACACCTGGTTAATCCAAAATCTTTGACCATATGAAATTCCACACAGACTCATACCTGCCGCTCTCCAGAGCAGTGGCCAGCTCAGTAATGGCTTCTCCCTGCGCCCGGTTCTTCGCCCAGACGCCCAGCACAGCCACCTTATGAGGGGACGACTTGTGCTCCCTCACCTCTAAAGGCTGATGACACAGAGAAATAACTAGGTTTTGTGTGTGTTAATTAATTAATATATCCACTTTATTTCAATTAACAAAAATATTTTCTTAATTACATTTTTGGTTTAAAATAACAACACTGAGGAATCATTTTTGTTAAATGGAATAAAGTATATATTAGAGCCGGGCAACAATTAATCGCAATTAATCGCATCCATAAATATTTTCAAAATATATGCTGTATGTGTGTGTATTTATATATACATAATAAATATACACAGTACACATACATATATTAAATAAACAAACTTTTATTTTGGATGCAATTAATCGCTGCCCAGCACTAATATACATATACACACTTCCGTTCAAATGTTTGGGATCAGATTTTTCATATTTTTACCGAAGTTTCTTGTGCTCATCAAGGCTGTATTTATTTGTCCAAAAATACAGAAAAAAACCCTGTTATTTTGTGAAATATTATTGCAATTTAAAATAACAGTTTCTATTTTAATATACTTTAAAATATAATTTATTCCCATGATGCAAAGCTGAATTTTCAGCATTATTACTCCAGTCTTCAGTATCACATGATCCTTCAGAAATCATTCTAATATGCCGATTTATTATCAATGTTGGAAACCGTTGTGCTGCTTAATATTTTTTGGGACCTGTGATACTTTTTTTCAGAATTCTTTGATAAAAAAATTAAAATAAAAAAATAAAGTAAAAAAAAAACAGGGTTTATTCAAAATAGAAATTTTGTGTTACAACATACACTAGTATTTAAAAGTAAAAGTTTGGGGTCAGTAAAGTTTTTCTCTCTCTTTTTTTTTAAAGAAATTAATACTTTTATTCAGCAAGGATGTGTTAAATGGATTAAAAGTGATAGTAAAGACTTATTTTGTTAGAAAAGATTTGTTTCGAATAAATGCTGCTCTTTTTATTCAAAGAAAAAAGTATCACAGGTTCCAAAAAAAATATTAAGCAGCACAACAGTTTCAACACTGAGAATAAATCAGCATATTAGAATGATTTCTGAAGGATCATGTGACACTGAAGACTGGAGTAATGGCTGTTGTAAATTTATCACTGCGTCACAGAAATAAGTTATATTTTAAAGTATATTAAAATAGGAAACCAATATTAGAAATTGCAATAATATTTTAAAATATTACAGTTTTTTCTGTATTTTTGATCAAATAAATACAGCCTTGATGAGCAAAAGAGACTGCATTAAAAACATTAAAAATCTTACTGATCCCAAACTTTTGAACGGT
Organism: Sinocyclocheilus rhinocerous; assembly: GCF_001515625.1. Lineage (NCBI taxonomy): Eukaryota > Metazoa > Chordata > Actinopteri > Cypriniformes > Cyprinidae > Sinocyclocheilus > Sinocyclocheilus rhinocerous. The sequence continues at coordinate 842,719 of NW_015650709.1, read as the reverse complement.
TGTGTATATATATATATATATAAACAGGAATTAAATAAAAAAATGCTTAAGTACAATTTTTAACAGTTTCAGTTTTAGGTATCAATAACAACAAAATAGAAATTATAATAAACATTAAAAATCTTACTGATCCCAAACTTTTGAACGGTTGTGTATATATATATATATATAAACAGGAATTAAATAAAAAAATGCTTAAGTACAATTTTTAACAGTTTCAGTTTTAGGTATCAATAACAACAAAATAGAAATTATAATTAAAAAATGATAATTAAAATATAAAATATATTATATATAATATCATACTATATATAATACCAGCTTTATTTCAATTAACAAAAATATTAAAATGATTTAAAGTATGTAATGAAAAATATAATAAAAAAAATAACCAGATGTGAAATAAAAAGTACTTAAATGCAATTTTCATTTAATTTTAGGTAACAATAACAGCTATATATATATATATATATATATAGAGAGAGAGAGAGAGAGAGAGAGAGAGATTTATATATGGAATTTTGAAGGAAACTGAATTTATATGTAATCATTTGGATGAATGAATGAAATAAAGTGATAATTAAAAATGTACATTACAAAAAAATTATACAAAATTTCTCACCGTGTAGAGAACATGCAGGGCTCCTAGAACAGCCACTAAGGTGCTCTTTGCATAGCTGCTGTGTGGAGGACAAACCAGCAGAGGGTGCAGCATGCCAGCTTTCAGAGCCCTATAACCAAAAAATATATATATATTCAGATCAACATAATAAAACCTCTGGATGAGGAAAAAAAATCCTCTTTAAAGAGAGAAATGTGTCCTAGAAGAACGTGAAGATAGGAAAAGATAATGTTGTTTTGACAGGATGTACATTTATCACTACACATCACACACATCATGCTTGCATAAGCACCTCTTAATGCCTTTAGCAGCAGCGTCACTGAAGCGCCGGACATCATCATAGTCCCGATTCACCGGACCGGTGCAGGCAAACACCAGTCTGTTTCCAGAGAGACCAGGAACCTTGACCACCACCACCTCCTCAGCAACGCAACAGTCCACCTGAATGTGAAAGAGTACAGATGTGTGCAATAAAAAGAAATACATATCAGCAGCAGGGCTGGTCAGGTGTGTGTGGTGTTGAACTCACTGCGCTGTAGTCCTGTAATGGTGCTTTCAAACACTCCAGCTCATCAGGAAGCTGCTCATAACTTTGGCATATCAAGATTATGCCATCAAAACTGTAGAAGATAAGAATAAACAAAATAGCAATATACACTTTTGCTCTAATATACAAACTGTAGAAAAGCTGCAGTAAATCCAAACAGTACTGTAGTGCTTAACAAAAAATAAATAAATCATTTACTGGATCTGTGCTGTTGTTTTTTTAATATAAAATATGCAAACATGGTTAAAACCATATACATTTACTTGTGAAGCAAAATTGGGGAAGATATTAATACTTGTTTTCAGACAATATACTCATATGGCCAGTGTTGTTGTTAACTAGATTTGTTAACTAAAAATAATTACAAATAATTTTCATTAATTTAAATAAAGCTGAAATATAATAAAATATACATATGAGATGAAACAACAACAACAACAACAAAAAGATTAATAATTGTAATTATCTATCAGTTATTTATACATGGCATCAAAATTAAATGTTATAGGTATTATTTACAGAAGTTGTTCCATGTTTTGTGGCATTTTAAAATATTTTCAAAATGTATGTCAAGCCTTAAAGCAGTTGAAAAAAGAAATGGAACAGAAATGTTGCCTTGGCAGCTAACTGAAATAAAATAAGGACTAAACTACATTTGCTAAAATTTAAATGCATATTAATGCAAGTTAAATAGACAAAAAACATATATATAAAGAAACTAATAAAATGGCAAAAGCAAATACCAAAATTAATAAAACTTTAAATTGAAATGAAAAATACATAAAATTAAAGCTAATTCAAAATATTAATAAACACCAAATCAGTATATAAATGGTACTAAAATAAATATAAAAATAAAAGCTAATTCAAAATATTAATTAACATTATAACAGTACATAAATAATACTAAAATAACACTGCCACGGGCAAACTGTTGCTTTTTTATTTTATGTAAATAATATATTAAATGTGTTAGTTTTATGCTTAAAACAGGACAAATGTGTATAAATGTATGTAAATTTACTGGAATATTGGAACAAATTCACATCTAATTGTGAGTTCAGTTTACACAGGGCCACGCTTGAGACAATAAACTCTACTTTTACACATCAGTCATCAGAAAGCAGGCTAAAGTCTAAAGTCTGTGTATTGTTGATTGTAAAGCAGGCAGTTCAGATAACAGAAGTGATGGCTGATTCATAAATAGTCACAGTTCCTGTGATGGTAACGTAATGCTGCCAAGTAGTCCATCATGCTTGAGAGCAGCCATGCACAAGTGAAGCACATCAAGTTCAGAGTTTGAGACAGCGATCTACTAACTTCTGGTCCTTGCAGTCAGTGGTGCACTGGAGAGGCTGGACACTGGAATGAAGGAAAGACAGAGAGAAGATTAAAACCTTTACAAAGCTTATCATGTGTACAGACATGAAAAGCTCTTACAAAATAAGTTGATGTTTAGCTTGACTCATTGCAGCTGCTCTCACTATATCTGATAATGTTTGATTAACATTTGAGTGTCATTTGGCATCTATGAGTAGTGGGGTCCAAAGGACTGAAACTGCGACAAAGAACCACGAATACACTTGTTTCTGAAACATCTAGGAAGAATAAATCACTTGCAGCTTCAGCAACTACAGTTCCTTGTTGCTGACATGGCAAACTGAAATCCTTCTCATGTTTAAAATATTTATTTGTCGTTGTCATATCAGCAAAGAGGAACTGTTTTGCTGAAACTGTTATTTAATTCTACTTCATGAATTTAGAACTCTGGAATGGGTTAATAATAATAATAATAAACCAGTTAAAATTGAACTTTAAGGTTTAATTCTGCTTTCTAAACACTGATAAGAAATCACGAGATTAATCACAAACGATTTGTATAATCGTAGGAAGAAACAAATTTCCACAGAACAACATTTTAATTATCTATTTTAACAGTGACCCTATTGGCCAGTACTGCATAATCTAGCTTTCAGCAATTATTACTTAAAATTACTGCAGTCGCACACACTTAATGCGGTGAGCGCAGAAAACTCAACATAACCACACAAAAATAGCAGCAACAATAAAACTCATTTGAAACTTAACAAATTCTAAATAATCCTCCTACCTTACAGACATCCTCACGCTTCCTTCTGTCGTCTTGCAGAAGCGAAGTCGTGATGTCAGCTGACAGATTTCAAAGACACATCACATGACCACTGGAGTCACGTGATTAATGAAACCGTAGTGTTTTTTCCTCCCCGAACTTTGTAGTGAAATAAAATGCACAGAAATCGTGGAACTAATATATTGATCTATTTCAAATGTGCAATTTTTAAACGTATTTCAATATTTTAACTCACGCGTGTATTTCCTTAAATTACGTCTTTGTCAACAAACAACAAAAAAATTATTTTGTCGTCCCACTAGACTAGACAGTAGACACTTATCACACACGACTGTTTATTACGTTTATATTAGGTTTTATAACAAAAGAAGAGTGTTTATTATATTTCCATGTGTCCCAGTTCATTTTGTCGCAGCTATTAAGTCGTTTAGAACACAAATATATTTCTTTTTAGTAGATAATACAATTAATTTACATCACCCAGCTTTAAAACTATGTATTATAACCATATTTGTTTTGTATGCCATTTGATGAATGGTCGTAAATTATACATTTTTAAATAGTTTTCCCCTAAACAATATTTCTGAACACTTCATCACCGTTAAATCCTCATGAATCCGTGAACAGGTTCAACTCATGCAACAAAAAGATCCGACTCAAAATAACAAATCCGGACGTCAAGTCACATGACAGCGACGACAGAGAGTGCGAACTGTCTCGTATCAAAGTACAAAGATTGTGTCATTTTACTCAGATAACAGTGAGATGTTGCCGCGTGTAACACGTTAAACCTCAGACATATCATTTGTGTAATCTTTATTTGATTTTTTTGTACTGTGCATGATCAAACCTGCTGTTTTTTTGCATCAAGATCAGGTTGGACTGCCACACAGCACTGCAAGACACTGAAAGCAGGGAAAGTAACCTCTTTTCTGCACTGTCTTGCATGATATCTTATTTCTAGCGATAAACATGTTGTCTTAAGCAATCAGTAATTTTATTTTTGTTGAAGTTCTGTTACATAATCAAAAAACCTGCTGAAGCTGGGGTTGGGCTGCTTTGATGCTTTTATCTGAAATAATGCTGCTGCCTTCAGGTGCGATCATGTCAGAAACACACGGAAGGAGCCCAATTAAAAATAAAGAAAATAAAATAAAGAAAATTATTAATATCTATCACATGGTTTGTGTTACACAAAACAAACTATGAATGTCCAGCGATTAACAAGTGTTTTTATGCAAAACAAAGAGGTTGAGATTTGTGTAAAAATATTTTTATTGTAATAGCCTTCGTATAATTACACGTAGGCTACGTCTTATTTACACAGTGCAGATTTGTTAAAGTTGCTCCATGTTTTGTGGCTTTTAAAAGTGTTTTAAGTTCAACTTAAAAAGCTTAAGTCAAATTTAATTTGCTTTTATATATTTCCGCGTTTATTATTTTATTAATAATTCGTTTTTGTTTCAATATTTATTTTTTCTTTCAATGCATGTTTGCTTAGATTTATTGTGTTTAACAATGATAATGCCTGTGTGTTATTTAAAGAGATTTAATAAAGGTTAAAAAACTATGGAGGACCAACCCTGCAGAAAATAAATAAATAAACGTAATAATAGGAAAATAAATGACTTGATAAATCAAATATAGTTTATTGGTAATAAAATTGAATCCTGAATTTATTCATTACCTTTTTTCTTTATTATTTTCTATTACTTTCTCGGTTTTATTTTAAAATTGATTTGAATTCTTTTAAACTTTTATTTACTTATTCTATCTTTTTTTTAAATTATTATATATATATTATTTATTTCTGCAGGTTTGGTCCTCCATAAAAAATAAAAAAACAGTCTATAAGCTGTATTGTACATCACACCTTTCAAAAATACAGTATGCAATTTAAATACAGCAAAATTTAAATATCTTGCACAATCATTCGATATAATTCACTACAGACTTGCTCATTTCTATATAGAGATTATTGATGTATTATTTTATCCATATTATAGATTAGTGCTTCCGCAATGTTTTAAATCAACACATCCCTTCCAGTGTCACGATTCGGCAACTCATGTTCATCTGATTTTCTCTCTCTTAAATATGATTTCACTTCGTCAATGTGCTTGGAATTTGCAAATATGATATTTCCGACTCCACTTGAAGGGCATGTTATTTCTCCTATCGTCTTGCACCTATTGGTCTGTTTGTCCATTTCTCTCTTTCACTGCTGCATGTCGTTTACTAATAGTAGAGAATTCTGGTTAACTCTCAGCTCAGTCTGAGGAGACTCAATGCCGTATTCTCTGCAGGCACCGTCAGAGGCACCGCAAGCTCAGCCGCTATGAGACTCGTCCAGTTCTGCCACAGAGGAGGCGAGGGGGTCGTCAGAGTAGGGGTGGAGCAGGCAGAAGGTCAGGGGGTCATTGATCTGAAAGCCTTCGACCCCTCCATGCCTTCCACTATGAGACAGTTCCTTGAAATGGGGCAAAAGGGAATGGACTGTGCTAAGAGGTGTTAAGAATGCACACTGTAACACAAACCACACAATTGGCCTACAAAAAGGCCTACATACATTTACATGTTATTAGTTAATTATTTAGGCATTCAAGAGTTGTTTTCAAAGATATATTATGGGTAGAACGTGTTATGTTATTGAAAACAGCATTTATTCATCTTTCTCAGGGCTTTGTCCAGTGGTCAGCATGTGGTGGAGCGGTCAGATATCAGGCTGCTGTCCCCAGTGACCGGCCCAGAGAAGGTGGTGTGTGTTGGTATGAATTATAAAGACCACTGCCTAGAGCAAAATGCCCCCATTCCTGAAGAGCCCATCATATTCAGCAAGTTCCCCTCCACCATCACTGGCCCTTCGGATGATATCATTCTACCAGAGGAGAGTCAGGTGAGTTTCAAACTGACAGCTGGTCATCCATCAATGACTCTCCATACTACAGGATAACTACTCTCTATGAGACTGACTCTTGTAGCGCCTGCTGGAATCTGTCACATGCAGATTTCTGTTCAACATGTAGACGTGTCCAACTTTAAAATAATCCCATTTTATTCCAAATTGAATATTGAAAATGGAACAAATGTAATGCATATGTTCACATTGTTTTGGCTCAATTTTCAGGAAGTGGATTGGGAGGTGGAACTTGCCTTTGTGATTGGACGGAAAGGGAAGCACATTAAGGTTGTAAAAGAGTCATTTATATCTCCATCTGTTGACATGTATATTAAAATCAAAATGTTCTGTTAATTGATTGATCAGATTTACTGTATTACACATTACGTGTGTAATTTCAGCAGCAATAGCAGGACAATCATATTTAAGCATGTGAATGAGATGAAATTATAGACAAATGGGAGCAGTCAAAATATGCAATATAACACATTTAACCCTATAAAGCCTACTATACACAAATTTCTAAGGCCTCTGAATTATCAACATGATCAAATCTTGAAAATCTGTTGTACACAATCTGCTACATGCCTTCTGTCATATGATTGACAGTTTATAGTTTTTTTTTCAGCAAGCAAAAGGCCTTTTAGTACAATTGAAAAAACCATCCACTTTCAGGTCGTGGTTCACATGTCTTTTAGCAGTGAAATATTTACTGATTTTTATAAGGTAAACTTAAGAATAACTTTTATATTGTAAGTAATATTTCAAGGTGAACATTTAATGAACTGAAGCAGTTTTATTTGGTGATCCATACATAATTTGTTGGGAAAATCATGTTTAAAATGTATCAAATGATACATCAGGCTTTCAGGAAATGTTTATTTGTACATCTCTCAGTCATCATTGCATTGCATGATATGTTTTGCCCCCCACAATAAAAACTACAAAGCTTTGATTATAAACTAAGCATTTAAATATAATCTTACCTAGACATATTATTGGAAGATATAGAGTGACAACTGATATTTATATGCATTTATGGAATGTCTGCTATACTGTTATGTTACAAGCTATCAGAATTTCTGCAATATAAATATAAGCATCTGCACCAAATTGCATATTGTTACTCAGTTTGGGCCTCTTTCACACTAGCACTTTTGGTGCGCACCCGGGTTCGATTGACGTCAGAGTTCGGTTCTTTGGATGATGTGAACGCTGTCTTCCGAACTCGGTGCGCATCCGCGAACCGTACCCGGGTCCGCTTAAAAAGGTGGTCTGGGGTACGGTTCATGTGAACTCTGGTACGGTTCGCTGCTGATGTGAACGCAATCGTACCAAATCACGGAAGTGAACCGCTATTAATGATGTATTATTTGATAAAAATGTGTGTTTGTGTGTGTTTCACTCACTTTCCTGTCGAGCGTGACTGACGCACTGCAAACAGAGAGCTGTATATCTCATTTCTGTTCGCCTTCAGCCTTCTTTAGAGCATTTGCAAGACAGAAGTAAGTGCCGTTATATACCGAAGCTTTGTAAACAAAACGAACGGTTCACAGACGTAAATATATAAAAGTGCAGAGAGCAATGTTTAGCGGACCCGGGTACGGTTCGTGGGTGCGCACCCGAGTTCGGAAGACCGCGTTCACATCATCCAAACGAACTGAACTCTGACGTCAATCGAACCCGGGTGCGCACCAAAAGTGCTAGTGTGAAAGCACCCTAATAAAACGTGTGGTGGTGTTTGAGCTCCATATTGTCCAATATCATATTATATGACACATATGCAACCTTTTTTTGATTTTGTTTGAAGGCTCAGTAAGCTGCTCCATTTCAAAAGATTTTTCTGACTATTATTTATGCCAGTCAATAAAGACTTGCGTATAATTCAGCGTCCTATTAGCAAAACATTTCTTATGCCATTCCTGTTGGCATTCCCACAAAAACCCGAACTTAATTTATGTCAAATACATTTGTCTATTTGTCTTAGGAAGAGGAGGCCCTTTCCTATGTCGCAGGTTTCACTGTAGCAAACGACGTGAGTGCTCGTGAGTGGCAGATGAAGCGCAATGGAAAGCAGTGGTTGCTGGGGAAAACTTTTGACACGTTTTGTCCACTCGGGCCAGCACTGGTTACCACTGCAGCACTCAAAGGTAAAGTGGAAAATACAAAAAAGTAAGACAGATGTTGTATTTGATAATTAATACTAGCAATAATATTTCTGATCAAACAGATGTTCATAACCTGGGTATCCGCTGTCTGGTGAATGGGGCCGCAGTTCAGGACAGTAACACCAATCAAATGATCTTTCGAACCGAGAAGCTGATTGCCTGGGTTTCACAGTAAGCAAACTCACTCTGGTTTCATTTAGAAAATCATTATGCTCTTCAAGGCTGCATTAATTTGATCAAAAATACAGTAAAAACTGTAATATTGTGAAATATTATTAGAATTTAAAATAACCGTTTTCTATTTTAATATATTGTAAAACTGTATTTTATTCCTGTGATGTAAAGCTGAATTTTCAGCATCATTACTCCAGTCACATGATCCTTCAGAAATCATTCTAATATTCATATTTGCTGGAAAAAAAAAATATAAAAAAAAAATATATATATATTATAGTGACTCCGAGCTTTTGAATGGTATAGTGTATAATGTTACAAAAGCTTTTTATTTCAGATAAATGTTGATCTTTGGATCTTTCTATTCATCAAAGAATCCTAAAAAAATGTACTCAACTGTTTTAAATATTTATAATACTAATACAAATGTTTCTTGAGCAGCAAATCAGCATATTAGAATGATTTCTGAAAGATCATGTGACACTGAAGACTGGAGTAATGATGCTGAAAATTCAGCTTTGATCACAGGAATAAATTACATTTTAAAATCTATTCAAAAAAAAAGCAGTTATTTTAAATAGTAAACATATTTCACAATATTACTGATTTTGCTGTATTGAGGATCAAATAAATGCAGGCTTGGTGAGCAGAAGAAAAAGCACCTTGGTGAGCAGAAGAGAAAGAAAATTCTAAAAAAAAAAAAAAACATGAAAAATCTTACTGTTCAAAAACTTTTGACTGGTAGTGTATGTAATATGTATTAAATTTGATACATTTTCTTCTTAAATTGGTGTTTTTGTGCAGGTTTGTGACTATTTGTCCTGGTGATGTGTTTTTGACTGGAACGCCTCCAGGTGTGGGGGTGTTCAGAAATCCACCTGTGTATCTAAAGGTGAGCTCTTCTATAGGAAAATCAATGTATATTTCAACATGGCGGGGTTAGCGTCACAACCCACAATCACTGCACCTGGCAGGCTGTTAACACCCGCTTAAAGCCTTTCCTGAAACAGTCAGAACAGTGTCACTGACACTGGCACAATGAGAACAGCTGAAATGCAGAACAACACAAGACCAACTGGAATGGTCTTATTGACGCCAGTTTTCACACGAAACTGAAGTTTCAAAAGAAAAGAGGCACATTTAACAGCCACTGGCATCAGTATTTAAGCTTTCTAATTGGCATCGACAGGACTGACAGCAATTCAAGCTGATTTACAGAGGGAATCACAGGGCCGAACAAATCAGTGCAAAGATGCAATTACTGACTTCTTCCAGGTTTTGCCAGTTACCCAGAGTGATCCAATGAGATATAATGAACTACAAACAAATAAGAAAACACAATCAGTCTTTGCAGTGACTATTTCAAATATCAAAAAAGTAATTGCTGAGAGAAAATAATTGCATTTGTAAAATAATTTGTATCAAATATTTAAAGATTATATTGTTTATGTAAGATGTTATATCATTATTAAAGCTACTCTATATAACTATTACTTAAGTGGTTAAAGAAATAATCAAATTAAAATTCCATGCATATCACCAAAGAACCTTGTTTTGCTTGTGGCTTTGGCTCTTCGTTTTTGGTCACATAACATAACTTTTCTCTGTGTACGAATGACGTGATATGCACAAGGAACGACATATTAAATTTCCTGCAAAATCCTTCCTAATAGCTCTAAAATATATATAAAAAAACAAAAACCTTCATTCTTTATTCAGTCAAACAGTGATCCGCCACGCCACGTCATTTACACCAAATATGAGCTTGTTAGAAAATAACTGACTTTAATCCTGGGTGATTAAAAATGCAATTTACACAACAGAAAAGTGTTAGTTCCTTTAGAACACTGTTGCATTTTGAGACTTATGAGTGGCTAAAAATATGTACCATCACATTTAAATTGATCTAGTCCGCTGAGATTTACAAGCAAACGTGCCCCACTGGGTAAAAGCATGTCTTTAAAATGTTAGAGGATCCGTTAACAGAAACTCCACTTCCTCAAATATGATATTAATGTATAACATGTATATTAAATCTGTGTCCCAGTAGATGTAATTGGTTCATTTTCTGTGTAAAAAAAGCAGCCAATTTCCTATCAAATAGTTCTCAAGAGTAGAGTAGTAAAATGTTTTATCCTTTTCATAATGCAGCAGATATTATTTCAACATGTTTGATATTACTGTTGTTTTTACCGAAGGTCAGCATATTGTTTTAATGTGTTTCAGAGGGGAGATGTTGTGGAGTGTCAGACTGACGAGATCGGGTCGATACGGAACGCAGTCGTGTAACAGGAAGATCCTACATTGATTGAAGTGCCACTACTGCATTTATAATTATTTCATACTGACATCATAAAACATGGATTCTTTTTTTAACTGAAGAAAATAAAATAAACATTATGCTCTGGGCCAATTTGAAAAGAAAAACGTTTAGAATGCAGCCTTTTATTCTCATTAGCACTGTGCTTTTCACCATTTAGTTTCAAACTGGGGTTTTCATGCCCAGGGTTCCAGTAGAGGGCATTACTGACCTGTTTATGTTAGCTTTCATTATTTCTTGTCCATTTTATCTGTTCTCAGCTTCAGATAAATAGGTTTGATTCCCAGAAACAAATTTATTTTTGTGCTAAATTACACTGCCATTCAAAATAAGGCGACTATTCAATAAGCAGGATTCGGATTCTTATATTTGGAAAAATCATTCAAATGAATAAAAATCATAAAAAGTCTTAAAAGTTGGACAAAAGGTATGGGACCCCTGAGTTTAATACTAAATCTAATACAATAAAAGCAGGAATTGTAGCCTTTTTTCAAAGTATCTTAAAGTTGTGATGAAAACAACTAGCGACAGATGTTTTCTATCATACTGTGACATACATAAGTATAAGTATGTAACAGATCCATTGGAAGATCCATAAAACTTGGATCCATTGGTCATTGATTGGATCAGTGACCCCTCAAAAACTAATGTAAGCTTTCAGTCAAATGCAAGAAAAGAGCAGGGTTTAAGCAGACTAAATGATTGGAGAAGTCTGGCGTATATCACCAGAGAGAAGTCTGGCGGATCGAGTTTTTGATGAAATTAAGAAATAAAAAACATGGGTGACTCGGTCACAACAAGATCTATAACATACGTTCACAAAATAGATAGGGCGAATTTCCATTTCATGCCAACCTTAAAACAAAGTGATTTTTAAAGGAAAGTGTTAATCAAGTGAATCCCTGAGTGCAGCGGCCAACTGTTATTTCTCAGCCCATCTTGTTTCTTGTAAATCACCCTATTCTTTTCCCATCTCCAGCTTTCACGCTCATCTAGCGGTGTGTGTGTGGCGAGTCTGTGGGTCGATTGTCTGGGTGTCTTTAAAGAGCTTATTCGGCACTTTTGCGCTACAAGCAGCAGCCGTCCGTTAGTCTTTGTGTTTCAGACGAACACGCAAGGCCACTCACTCAAGAATGATGGTTGTGTGTAAATGCACATTTACTCAGGAACTGTTCTCATGTTGCATGGATGGGTGTTTATATATGGGACTGTCAATAGATATATAACAAAGAGTGAAAAATTTAAGGGGGTCTGAATACTTTCCGTACCCACTGTATATATAGAGCCAAAGTCATTTTCAGGGAGTGATAGTGCAGGGCCCGTGTCTCTGTAGCATCCGTCATGATTATTACCCATCAATACTCCATTTAGAGAAAGCCTCCTGAAACTCAACTGGACCACTGGAATCACTGATTCTTGAGACAGAGGAACTGTTTTGGATTGAGGTGATCATTTACATTTTGGGGTAAACATTTTTCTTTTATTTTCCTGGATATTTTTAATAACCAAATGCCAACATATCAAAAGTATTGCATACTCTAATGTATATCTATAATATAGCATTGAAACACTTATGAATTTAGATTACAGGATGGTTTTCAAAAGCTAATTTTTTAGCTCTTTCTGTTGAATTCAGGAAATTGTCAGAAAGTCTTGCAGTGTTAAAAAAATGGCCATCCTCTTTATCACGTGATTAGTGGCAAAGTATAAGAAAATCCAAAACAATTTCTTTGTAATTGAGCAGTATTGATGGAGTTGACATTTCCTCTCACCAGTTACCTAAAATGTAAAAAAAAATACATACATATAAATCTCACTTGAGCATGTGATGACGACGAACTTACAGCAGAGGAAATAAACTGGTAAAGAATGAAGGTGAATTTGACATTGCTTTTTAGATGTTTTTGATTAAAAGGCTGATTTTTTTTCATAAACATCTTAGTGCAGACAAAGTATGAATGTGGCTGTAAAACCTTGAAAATGACATTGATTTTTAATTAGCATTTCCCTCTCGGGAGATGGCACTTCTGTATTGTCATATATTTTGAATGTATATTAAGTATTTTAAAATGTTCTATTATAGATTTTTTCAGAATTTTATAATGTACATTAAGTATTCATCTATGAGTTTTACTTGTAAATAATTATTTAATTTACAGTAAATAATATGCACATTTTAGTGATTATCTTAGATTCATTTTAAAGTGCAACTGTTACTATTTTTAAAACTAAGGACAAGTAAAAGCAAGACCTCTTTTGTTCCATGTCTCAAGAATCAGTTAAATGGTACTTTGGTGTTCAGTGTTTGTGCTAATGGAAGCAGAATATGCATAGTAAGGAAATGTATGTGATAATTCATCTTAATGTTTTAGGTAATGCAGAATGTTTGCATATATATGAACATTCATATGCAGTGATGTGTGGCTAAACTATAAATCAAACCATGACAGAAACACTGCAACTGAGTCAATTATCAGAAACTTGTGTACTGAACCAAGCCCATTACATATTCATTATAGTTAAACAAAAGAATAATGATAAACAACACAAATGAACAAAAAAACTTTTAGCAGCAATTTATCTGCTCTTCATAAACAGAGAACATTATCTAACCATCTGAATAGTCATTATCCAAACAATAACTAAACCAATTCTGGGCTCTCAACAACAAAATCTAACAAAAAAGCAGCCTCAGCATCACGTATATTACAAAAAGCAAGTGCTCTCAGCAAAACAGACGTATAAACACAAAAAAGCATTCATAATTAATGATTTACACTACACTGAAGAACTGAACAGGAATTTGAGAAGTGCTTACTGTTATCATTCCCAGCTGAGACCGACTTCTCTTCCAAACATTTACTTTTCTCTTTCAGTTATACATGAACTGTTTGAAAAACTGCAAGAGTTTCTCTTTGTGAGCACACTGAGAGAAGAGAGGACTGACATCTAGATACACATCTTCTCTCTGCCCGTCCTCAATCAACACCTAAAGCACAGAAACAGAGAAATGCTGTTTAGTCTCCAGAGGCCAAATTAATCTTCCTTTATTACAACACCTGCTACATATTGTTACACTTTACTGTCCTCCGTTTATCTGGCCTTGCACTTTTATTTACAGCTTCTGTATATATATATATATATGTGGGTATGCGTGCATGTATATATATATATATATATATAAATAATAAATCAGGATGTACAGAATCACTTACCCCAAGATCAATGAAGGTACGAAGCACCATTCTCACCAAGTCAATAGATGAGCTCTCTACAGAAGATTCACAGAAACACATCAAAAATATACATTTACATTTAGTCATTTAGCAGACGCTTTTATCCAAAGCGACTTACAAATGAGGACAATGGAAGCAATATACAGGGCTGGAGCGATCACGACACCAGGACTTCAGTACTGAAGTATTATTTAATAATGCTGGAACACAATTTGGTGTGCAGCAACTCTTATAAAACATCAAGGCTCTAGTCTTCAGCAGAGTAAGATTACTCAGTAACTCATAGAAATCCAGCGGGATTAATAATACATTAAAGATAAAGCATCAGCAGCTGAAGTGAAGCTGTCAGCATCTATGAAGGACGTTTAATGGTTAAAACTACTTCATTTATGCTCAAAGATCTTAAGAACCCTTAACATTGCAATCCGATTCACATATTCATGTACATATGTGAATATACACTGTCAATGTTTAATGGGATGTGTTTAACCCTCATCCGTCCCTCCCGAACCTATAACAAAAGTGTCCCTCGCGGGTCAAAATGACCCGAAGGCCAAAAATGACACTAATTTTATTTTTGGTCCAGAAAGTTTATATTGGTCCATTTTTCTGTTTTTTTTATGTAGGTTTTATTTTATTTTTTTTGGTGATTTTTATTTTATTCACATTAAATTCTGGATATCTTTATGAAAATTAGCATATTTCTATAAATTTTTTCACCAAAAAAACAAAAAACAAAGAAAGACACAATTTCTGCATATTTATACTTTAAACATGATAATCTAGTGGTTCTGTGTGTGTGGGTATGTGAGTTTTTTGTGCATTGGGGACATTCTACAGTCTCAGCCCTTTGTTTGGGTATGCATCATTTCTGGATTGTGTCAGATTTTATACAGTAAAAAAAAAAATCTAATAAATAAAAAAAATGCAGTTTTTTCGGACATTATATTCATTCCTATGGCCGGGTCAAAATGACCCCCGAGGGACACTTTTGTACACTCGAATTTTTTTCATGTATTCCCGGTTCAAGTGTGACAAATGTAACAAAGTCTCATACCATAACGATCAACGCTCGATTTTTAAAAAATCTTTAAACATGAGTTTTGGGTCAAAATGACCCGAGGGACGGATGAGTTAATAAAGACATGAAAGATTATAATTGTTGGTGAGTTGTTAGCTAAAGCACATTGTGTTTGTCTATATTTGCGGTTTTGATGAACATCAGATGACATTTTATGGCCAATTAATGGAGAAAACCAACTAATTCCAAAGGTTTCACATTTTTCTTAACCTGTGTGTCAAAAGAATATTTTTGAAGAAATATTTAGTAATTATTTAGTTGCGTTCTAATTGGTTTATTCAATAAACCAACTCATTACCAATAAACCTTTATAATCAGGACGTATTCAATGAATGCTATGTCTGCGTGCTATGCGTGTCCTCATCTTAGCCTACCACCTCCCCAGCACCACCTGTCTATATCTGCTACGGGGATCTTCCTCTCTCTAGCAGCAGCGTAGCAGATGTAATCCGCCAAGACAAAACCTATGCACATTCTATTTACATTAATAAATGTTTTACAATCTATCCCGAGAGTTGTCATGGCCTAAATAAATATGTGCATTCGTACAATGTAAAATATATGTAAACATAAGCATTACGGCAATAATTTTTTAATCCGATTGAGAAAATTCAAGCATTTACATGGTTCATTATTTCCTGTTGACTGTGGTCTACACACCACCCCTTTTAACCTGGTCGAAATTTTATTCAAATGGAGCTCAATCAGATCAATTCAGGTGTTGACATGAAGGCTTTTAGTCAGACGAGCCGTCAATCCAGTTACTAGATTATTTGTATACATATAAAAGTAGCTACTGGGGATCTGTTTGGTGATCCGATCACAAGTGCTTTACACAAAGTGGTAACGTGTCTCAAATGCATTTTCTGTGACCATTTCTGATAGGATTTCTAGGTAGGGATGGGAATCTTAAAGAATTAAAAAATTCCTCTTTGCTAATTTGGTTTGGTCTTTTAGCAGTTTAGCTTAAAACAAGCAACAACAAAAAAACAACTAAATTATTTCTGTTACTATGTCATCATTGCATAGTCCTTTCTTTTCTATTTAATAAAAGGCATATTTTGATTATATGCACTGGTGAAATGTGACAATGACATAATAAAATGTGAAACCCTTACAGTGAAAGCTGAGTCTGTTGATGAAATCAAGTGTTTTGGCAAAGAAAACAAAACAGCATCTGCTTCCATGGTGTATTCCAACCACTTCCCTTAAAGAATGCCATGTTGCAAAAGCAAAGAGGAAAACATCTTTACTTGATTCAGTTTTAAGGTTGAGAGGCATTCTTGGGGGACTGGATGTACTCATCTGCCAACTGCCTGTCAGGTTTTTGTCTGATCTGTTTTTATTGCCTATGCTGACCACTTGTGATTGGATCAGTCAAGATGGATGTTCTCTGTTTAAAACAGATCTCAATGTGGATCTAAGATGTAAACTCTGGCAAATCCTTCAGCCTTATGGTGGTGAGTGGAAAATGAAAAATGTGTTTTTATCTCCTACCATAGTGTGCTTTGTCCAGTTGAGCTCGGTTCTTCAAGTGTGCATGTAGTTGGCTCAAACAGTCTCTCTCTAACATAAACAATTTTTAGGTTATAAACACTTAGTTGTTCACATTCAGTGTGAATAGTGACAGCGATGCTGCCAAAGCTCACTTACTCATCACACATGGCAACAGCATTGTTTGGCCAGAGGCCAGAGTTTGTTTGTGTGTGTGTGTGTGTACTAACCTGTGATAGGTGAGGGGAGGTAATGGAGGCTTTCTAGCGCCCAGCACAGAGCTCTCAGCCGGACACTCAGTAAACTACAGAGAAAGAACAGCAGCTGCGGGCACTGAGACGGCTGACTCAACTAGAAAGCAGAAAGAGAGAGAAAAGACAGCAGAAGGTTAGAGGACAGTGGAAAGGTGCAAAGGTTATTATTAGTTAGGTAACAGATGTTGTTTGGGTGTATTTATAGACTTTAAGAAAGAAATAAAAAATGGACTTCAATTATTCTATTCAATCATCAAATATTCCTCAAAAAATAACACGTTTCTAAGAAACATTTTGATTGCTTCAATTGTCATCATTTGTAAAATATTCTGATAATAACACTGATAATAATACATGTGCCTTGAGCAGTAAATCATCATATTAGAATGATTTCTGAAGAATCATGTGGCACTGAAGACTGGAGTAATGATGCTGAAAATTCAGCTTTGCATTACAGGAATAAATTATAATTATAGTAAAATAGAAAACATTTATTGTACATTTTAATATTTTACAACATTCTGATTTTGATAAAAATGAATGCAGCCTCGGTGAGCATAAAACATTAATCAAAAACATAAATAAATCTTACCGACCCCAAAGTTTTGAATGGTATATATTTAGTCATTATACTACGGCACTGTTGAATGCTTGAATCTGATTGGCTGTTGAACGTTCTAAGGTGTGCAATTATTTTCAGGGCGATACATAGCGAAATGCAGGTCTTTACAGCATTACATGTCTATATCACTTCGCCAAACGATTTCAGTTATTTCAAAGGTTCTTACAGCCTTATTAGCAGCAAAAACCAAAACCCACAGCAACACTGACCAAGCAAACACATATAGTAAACAACAAGATAAAAATGACAAATTATTTCCATGTTTTTGCCACAAAATTACATTTTATTACTCTTTCTCCTGCTCACTCTCCCATACAAATGCACACACGCAACAGTAAGGACACACACAGAAACATACACGTGCACAGAAACGTGTTGTCAGCGCTGCTCTGACCATTTCATCAGTGAAATAGTTTACCAACTTAAAAGCTACATTATATTACATGATTTTCTGTTCTTAATATGTATTATTTTAAAGTTTGTATATCTATTATTTGTTTAATTAATAATTATTTAGATTTTCCATACATGTAATAAAAATATAAAATTCATACATATTATCAACAAATAAATTAATTGTAATAAAGTGTTCCAATCCAGAAGAAAAAAATCCATTCTACATGTTTGCTTGAGGTTCTGATGCAAGGGAAGACACAATCCACAGCAGTTTCTCTCCTGCAAACTCATGCCATTGACATTCCCTTCCTGTTCTCTTTGTGCTGAATTCATCGCACAGATACTGAGATACTGCGCAACACGCAGACAGACACCAGACTTCAAGAGCAGCATCTCTGAACTGTGTCTTAATTTTAAGTCTTTTCTTCTGTCTGTGTCTGAGGTTTGCATGTTAGTGTTTGTGCGTGTTTCTCAACACGCTGGAACTCTGTATCCAAAGTGTTCAAAGATTGTGAGTACTCTGAATATGAATATATAATTATAAACAAATCCAACAACACTCTGGATGTATAAACAAAACTTTCTGGATGATAACTGTCTATATTTTATTAAAGCTGTCTGTGAGTTTGTGTACCTTATAAGAGCGTACGTCTGGTTCCTCACAGTCTGAATCGCTGCTCTGGTCAGGATTGTCTGAAGCAGCCCATGACAACACACCTTGCCTCTTCATGAAGTCACAAACCGGTGTATCCTTCTGAACCTATGTACACACACAAACAACGAGTTCACATCTCTAAAGACGCATACAAACAAGCTGCAAAATGATCAGTTTAGGGTTGAAATGACCCTTAACCACAGACAAACAAAAATAGCTTTCATGTCTGTGGGTGTTTGTGAATCAGTCCGCTGAAAACTGTGGCGGCACTTGAAAATAAATGGACACAGACCGAACGGTCAGCATGTCAGAGATTAGATTGAGTCTGAGAGCTTGCTAGATGTCTGGGCAGTGGAGTGAAAACTGTATTTTTGGCTACGTCTCTGTGAATTCTCTGTTTGTTGTTTTGATCTTGACATTGAAAACTTTAGAAAATCTACATTTGTGAGGGTGTGATACTGTATATTGTCCAGGCTAAAAAAAGTGTCTCTGCATTTATGTATCTACAGACCTGCCAACCGTGGAAAAAATTTTTTTGAGTACCATCAGCGTGGCGGGCGGGGGGTGGAGTGGGGGTAAACAGTTTACTGTTTTTTACTGTTTACCGTAACTGTTTAGTTAATTTTTGCTATTTAGATTTTTTGTAATGCTATTTAAAAAAGGAAAGAAAAAAAACTCCAGTACACTTTAATTAAAACTCCAGTACACTTCTGTATAGGGCATATGAGCAAAAATTCATATAGTCAGAAAAAATTTTTTGGCTGATTTGCGGTATACGGTAGCCTATATATCTCGGTATTTTGTATTTGGATTAAACAAATAAAGTGAATGTAAGCATGTAGGCATATATTATGTGCAAAAAGGGTTAAAATCACATTACACTGTAACATTGCAATCTAAAAACAAAAATAATCCTTTTAAAGCAGAAGTTAAAGTTACTAAACTAAAAATGAAAATAATAAAAAGCACAGACTAATTGAGTATAAAGGCTATTCTGATTACCCCATTGCACTTTACAGTTAGTGCTATCATACAAATACACTTACTTGTAGGTTTAAAATTCTACATACTGTATGTCACATTTATTGTCCAACTACAAATATTTCAGCAAAATGTGTATTTTAGTCAGAGTTATTGCACTCCTATTTCATTGAGCTCTGTCTGACGCTCGTTCTAAATGAAGTCTGTGGAGTTTAGCGGAGAATCGCAAAGCAAAAGCTCATGCACTTCTGACAGCAAAATGGAAATATTTCCATGGCTTTTTTAACATTTACAGATGGAGAATATACCTGTGAAATGTAAGTTATGCATAAAGGAAAACAGCACATCTCAAACACATTAAACAGAGCGTCTCTGTCAGCCTCACACACAGCCTTTCTGTCAGAGCATCTGACGGGGCGAGCGTGAGTCGCATTGAACTGAAACTATAAACTATAGGCTACTAGGAGAAAAATAAAACGCAGAAATTATTTAAATGCAAAACCCCCCCCAAAAAACACTCTGATTGGTTGAACTCTTCATCTTTTTCTGTTGCTTGTTTTGGATACTGCGCGTGGACAGAGGCGTCACTAGATTTGTGCGTAGTTTAAGTGACAAATCGTACCAGCGTACTTTGAGGTCAAAATGCGTAGCCGCTACGCAAAATGTGTACAGGTTGGCAGG
The DNA here is from genome assembly GCF_001515625.1 of Sinocyclocheilus rhinocerous. Taxonomy (NCBI): domain Eukaryota; kingdom Metazoa; phylum Chordata; class Actinopteri; order Cypriniformes; family Cyprinidae; genus Sinocyclocheilus; species Sinocyclocheilus rhinocerous. The sequence continues at coordinate 822,479 of NW_015650709.1, read as the reverse complement.
TCTGTATCCATCTCAAGTTTTTATTCATATCTCTATTTTAAGATTACTGGTATCCGCTGATAAGTGTGCTGCTTTGGCCGAGTGGCACAGAAGCTGTAGTTTCCCTTGTGTCAGTGCCAAAAAACTACCAACAGCCTTATCAATGATGCTAAAAATAATCATTGTCTGACATTTTATGTCATGCTCTATTTCAATCTGTAATAATATAAAACCTGGTCCTTTAAATCCTGACATCACTCATCTTTCAAAGAATCCCTTATAAACTTAATTTTCACCCATTTTTTTACTTTTAATTTCTATTACCATATTTTAAAGTGAGAGTATCAAAATAAAAGTTTTTATTTTGTCAGCTCTTTTTTAATTGAGTCTTTTTAGTTTTGTTAAATGTCCTTTTTAGGTTTTATCATATTTAGTCATCTTATCTTGTTTTTTGTTTAGTCAAATTTTAGTCGACATAGTCTGTGAATTTCAGTCTATTAAAACAGTCACATTTTAGTCCTGTGATAAATGTCCTTTTTGAGATTTATCACATTTAGTCATCTTATCCTTTTTTTTTGTTTAGACAAGTTTTAGTTGACTAAAAGTCTGTGAATTTCAGTCTATTTTTAGTCTATTAAAACTAGTGTTGTCAAACAATTAATCGCGATTAATCGCATACAAAATAAAAGTTTTTGTTTACATAATGTGTGTATATACTGTGTGTGTATATTTATTATGTATATATAAATACAAACACATGCATGTATATATTTAAGAATAATATGTTGTTTATATATTAAATATATTTATATATAATATATAATATAAAATATAAGAATATGCATATATAAATGTATAAACATGTAAATAATTGTAAAATATATACTGTATGTGTGTGTCTTTATATATACATAATAAATATACACCGTACACATACATATATAATGTAAACAAAAACTTTTATTTTGGATGCAATTAATCGCGATTAAACGTTTGACAGCACTAATTAAAATATAGTCAGTCAGTCATAGTTTTAGTCATGCTGTATAATGGTTAAACTGATAATCAATTATTTTGCTCAAAATTATACTGTTCATGATTGTGGAGAATTATTGCACTTTCACCTATAAGCATACTGTACACACGGTTTATTTTATCTCATCTTGTGTCCTGATTTATTATAATACCAGAAATATAAACACTCCTACATTTTGAAAAATGATAACTCAAAAGTTTCTTTCTCTAATTTTTTATTTATTTTGTTTACTACATTTTTGTGTTTTTTATCTACAATACTGCATTTTGATATAGTCACAGTTAATATTTAATGATGTCAGTGACGTCTCGTCTTCATTTTATTCTTATTGGAAAAAAGGTTGAATTTTTGTCATAGTTTTCGTTAACGAGTTTAACACTTATAAAGCAGAGAAACAAGATACCAGTTATCTTTTTTATCTGATTGAAAGTATTCATCATCTGTCCATGTTTCTTCAAATATAAATGCAAATATGTAATTTTATAAAAATGCAAATATCTTATAAAGCATCATTCCCAAAATAATATAGTAATACATTTGTATGATGACGTGCTGAAATGGCGTTTGGTGTTGTACTGTATCGCGTACCTTGTCAGTGTCGTGCGCTTTGCTTGGCCATTTGTTGGGATAAACAGGAAAGTGTGTCCAGCTGAATTCAATTTGAGTTTTGTTATTTTCTTAAATGTGTGTATATATATAGTATTTATAGAGTTTTAGCTTTTAGTTTTAATTACTTTTTCTTATTTGTAAGTCGCTTTGGATACAAGCGTCTGCTAAATGACTAAAATTAAAAGTAAAAGTAAGAAGTATTAAATACGCTGTTGTATATGATAACTACTCTATTCTCTAGAATATTAGGATCAGCCATTGAAAAACCATTTCGATGACCAGGGATTTTGAAAATGCTACATGTGCGAGGACGCATGTGTGTGTTTGTTTGTTTGTTAATGCAGGTGTCTTACCTCCTCCATAACTAGAACCCCGCAGCGCACCATGCTGTCCACCACATCAAGAGCAAAGCCATGAGCGGTTTGACACGGCTAAGAGAAAGAGACAGACATATAATGGATGGACAGACAGACAGATATGAGCAAATAGACAGGAGGAGAGATAATTAGTTGTGTAGTGTTTTTGTTCTTGTTGACATTTCACAGGCTTTACAAGTGTTTATTTGCTGATGCAAGTGTAAAATATGCCGGCAATAATTACACATGCTATTCCCGTCACTGAAGAACCTTTGAACAGGAAACTAGACATCAAGAGAGAATAATAAAGGGAACAGATGGGGAGCAACTGATCGATTGGAAGCGTGAGATAGAAATGTGGAGAATGTATGAAAAATAAATGAGTTTTTTTACTGACTGACGGACAAGCAAGACGACTGTATGAATCACTACTAGCGTCAAGGTGATTATAGACGTCATGGTGAGATGTCCTTGTGTGTGTTTGAGTGAGACTCACCGGTATGAAGCCAGGTGACAGTAGATGTGTGAGTTGGAGGCTTTTCTCTGTCAGCTCCTCCTGGCCCAGAACAACATTAAACTCCAGGTCTCCACAGCCTACAACCTCACTCAGCATGGCTGAGACGGCACACGCTATACACACACACACACACACACACACACACACACACCTTCAGGATTAGCACTGTCAATAAACCCTGCTGTGGTGCAAACGTGACTCAACCCAAACACATCAACACCCTGATGTGCAGGCCCATTCAAACCGGGCACGTGCCCCCTCAGATTATTGAGCCAAGTGGAGTTTTTGTTTACAAAAGTTACTTTTATCTTGTATTATTAAAGGATAAGTTCCACAATTATTGTTGGTAAAATACGTGTTTGTGTAAAATAATCACTGATTGATGTAAATTTGGTTGAGTCAAATCAATCTGAATCTTCTGCAGATCTTTAAACTAAAAAAATTAGTCAAATTTTATTAGAAAAGTTATAACAATTGACTGGGTAATATTAAATACTGGGTAAAAATATAAAGTTTCTTATTTTGTGCTATCTTTATTTGAATTATCTCAATATTGATTTTTATAATCCCAAAATTATTTGAAGATTATTTTAAAAGAAATCAATTTTAACCAGCAAGGAAGCATTAAACTGATGCAAAATAACAGTAAAGACACCTGTAATATTACAAAAGACTTCTATTTCAAATAAATGCTGTTTAAAGAAAGAAATTATCATGGTTTCCACAAAAAATATTAAGCAGCACAACATGTTTTCAACTGTGAAAATTGTAAGAAATGTTTCTTGAGCAGAAAATCAGCATATTAGAAGGATTTCTAATCATGTGACGCTGAAGACTAGAGTAATGATGCTGAAAATTCAGCTTGCATCACAGTAATAAATTAAATTTTTAAACATTAAAATAGAAAACAGTTCATTTTAATTGCAATAATATTTAATACAATTATTATATATTATACATAAAATAAATTTTAAAAAGTATTATTATTATTACTGTTTTTGTCACTATATTACTGTATTTTTTATCAAATAAATGCAGCCTTGGTGAGCATAAAAGACTTTCAAAAATATTCAAACATCTTTCTTATTCCAAACTTTTCTACAGTAGTATACAGTATATACGAATTAGACATTATAACTGAAACTTATCCAAAAGAATCAGATTCAAATCAGAAAATCTCTATCAATACCAAGCCTTAAAGGGATAGTTCACCCAAAAATGAAAATTCTGTCATTACAGTTTTTTACAGTCGTTAGGACACATTTCTCAATACCTAAGTCATTTTTTCGAAACTCTTCACACAGTTCTCCTAACCAAATTTCAGCTTGGCACAGCAGTTAATTTTACATTCAAAATGCACTAAAACTACCAGAACATTTCATACATGTCTCTAATCAACTCATTCTTCCATAACACTAGCAAAGGCTTTCAAACTAATTTTGTCACTCATAAAACACTGACCTAAAACACTAACAACAGGTAGCATTATGCAATGTTTGCTTTTGAAAATGTTTGCTTTTGTAAAATTTCTTTACAAAACAAGATCTACTGCTTATAATTCACTGCAGTATGTTACATAGTTCATGTTTGCATTACAGTGCAAACTAATTCCTACTGTAGGTTTTCCCCTTTTGTATAGGTGCTAATGACTTGAAAAACTAACACATTTAGGTTTTTAACTATATGAAATTGCTTTGATTGTTTTGTTTTTAAATTCAGAATATATTTCAATATGGTATTACTGTAGAAATGTAGCAAATTTATGTCTTATTCATTTTTGTATTATTGAACTTAGGCTTAACAGTTTTGTAATCTTCAACAATCTTCAACACACTCTGCCTACCTCCTACAGCCTCGTGTATGAAGACGTGAGTGAGCAAATCGCAGTGCTGGCTCAGTATGAGCAGAGAGTCTAGATCGGGCCGGGGTGCGATGATGGGTTCTCCTGTGGGCGGAGCTGCAGCCAGAAGCAGATACGGGTGGAGCAGAGAGAGCGCGTGATGCACCAGCCCGACCAGAGAGCCACCATAACCCACGTCTGTGTTTCTAAACAACACCTCCTCCAGCAGCCAACAGATGTCCCTGCACAGCACGGATACACGCACACCCTGAGAAAGAGGGAGAAGATCGTTACAATCATTAGCAGTGTCATTAAAGCAAGCAGAACCATGTTTGATGCTTGTATGAATCATCTACAACCAGTGGAGGATTAATAAACCAATTAATGTACTATTATAAAAGGGTTCCAGTCATTTTTATTGGTTAATAGAGCTGGTATTAAATTATTTTTAATTTAACATAGTGGTCAATATACAGTATATTTAGGCTTTTATTAATACACAGTGTAGACACTTTAATGCAACATTGTTTAATACATAAAGCACATAAACACTTGTGTTGAAATTCTTTAAAAAAGCATCATATGACCCCTTTAAAGCTGCAGTCCGTAAATTTTGCATCTTTGTCGCCATCTCTGTTTGAAACCTGCAATTGCAGTAATTTGCGGAATTATTTTCTTCACAGATTCTAGCCTACGTCTTGGAAATATGACCCAAATAAGAATTTTCACCAGATATTGTCATCTTAGCAAGTAAGTAACAATTCTGCCACTTTTGTTCTGACCAACTGAGAAAAAAAGCATTACAATACATCACACTACCAATGGCGATTAAGTCTAACGATTGCTTAGCTCATATCACATCAAACCATGCAAATTATTATTATTGTTATACTTTGTTCTCAAAATGTTAATGTTAACAACATTAGCATTGCGTGACGATGTTTATGTAGTGTGTATTAGCATTTACATGTACATTTCAATTTCTGTACAGTCTAATCTCTAATTGTCATACCATTTGACACATGAAAACACACTTGGAATTTGCAAAAAAGCACCTAAAGGACCCTCAGACTGTGAGAAACAATATTCTCTGGTCTGATTAATCTCAATTCCAAACATCATGTTTGAAGGAAACCATCTCTGCTCATCACATGCAGAGTACCATCCCAAAAGTAAAGTGTGCTGGTAGCAGCCTCATGCTGTGGGGCTGTTTTTCAGGGACTGAGAGACTCGTCAGAGTAGAAGAAAAGCTCAATGCACCAAAATATTGAGATAGCCTTAATGAAAACCCAGTCCAGAGCATTCAGAACCTCAGGCTCAAAATGTGTGTCTGCCTCCATCCAACCTGACAGAGCTTGAGAGGTGAAGAGGTGAGGAGAAGAATGGCAGTTAATTGCCAAATGCTGATGTGGAAATCTTGTCGCATCATACTCAAAAAGACTTGAGGTTGTAAAGGTGCTTCAACTAAGTAAATTTTAATATTGTGACAATTCTGTTTTTGCTTTGTCATTATGGTGTATGGAGTGTAGATTAATGTGGGAAAAAAGTAATTTAACATAAGGCAGCAACAAAACGTGAAAAAAAAAATGCAAGGCACTGTATATCACTGCACAGCACCAATAGAGGCCAACTATTAACCTTAGTTTTCATGGATACTACTTAATTTGCTTAATAAAAAAGTTTTTAAAAAAGTGATATATGAATATGTGATTTAAAGCCCCAAAGGAGTTTTTTTTTTAAACCTTGCGATGTTTGTGGAGCAGCAAACAGGACACCAGACTGGTAGACATGACGGCCATACTTGTAGTTGAAGCTAAAATAAAACAAACACACACACATACACAAAGCTTAGCCTCATACATAGAGTAACGATTATTAAAGTGCAAGAGTTTGATCTTTGGGAGCTTGCGTGTGTCGAACAGACTCACAGTACATCAAATGAAGAGTCAGTGCGATAGTCTGCTGTCTATCAGCAGGAGACAGTTCAGGCATGACAGCGGGAGGGAGGAGCCAGGAAACATCCTTCTGGCTGAAGATAGTGTCCATCCTGATGAAATAAATCACATTTCGTTTTATTACAATATATTTTGTCCAATATATATATACATATAGGGGTTTCATTCCCTGAAACAGCCCCACTGCCTTGATCTCAGCATTAAATTTACATTACAGTCCTCTGCAAACCTTCTGTGACTGTGTAACCTGACTGTTCATTGTTCTCGCTCCCTAACGTGTACAACAAAAGGCTTTACAACAATACATTATTACCAGCTGTCAAAATGCAAATGCCGAGCCCGCAGGGCTGAGTCTTCATGATAAGGCCTCCCGCTGTGGATTTGCCGCTTTAAAACATATAACACCCCCTGAGGCTCTCGGAAGAGACTGTACAGCAGATGAGAAGCTCTTGGTAGATTTTCCAGGATATCCCAGCTCATTATGAGTCGGAGTTGGAATAACTGACTTCTCCCGAGAACCTGAGCTGCTTAAAATGAGTGCACGTGGGTCTGGAGGTCTGATTCAGCAGACTGGAGTCTCAGTTAGACAGGAAGTTGAACTGGCTGAAGTGGACTGAAAGGTATCATCCATCATTCTCAAACAGCATCCTTCTGTCAATGTTTATTCTTCCTGTTGTTTTTCTTGTTTTTTAGTCTTAACAATTTGGCATGTCAGATAAAAACCCAAAGGTGAAGAAGAATTGGAGGTCCAAACCTCCAGGGACCTTCATGACTGACAAGAAAATCTGCAATGAAGGTTGCAGGAAGAATGAATGGCTTGAAGTGAAATGTGTGAACTCTTTCGTCTTTGACCATATGGGCCAAAGATGCTATGGGGGCAAATAAGAAGAAATGGATGGAGAGAGGAATGCTGCAGATAGGATACAGGAACAGAGGGATTGAAGAGACCTGTCGTGCAGTATGGCGGTCAACAGCAGGTCCTGTAGGGGGCGCCCTCCATCCACACGACACTTTCCACTCTCGCACATCTCCTGAGAGAGAGAGAGAAGGAGAGAATGAGAGAGTGTAAAACTTTTCCACAGTGCTCATACATAAGCTTCAAAAACTGAGATGTTGCATTAAGGAGGTGGTTCTCCGCTGGTTTCGATTCAAGACTCTGAATTTGGACGTCAAATGGCAGTACTAGATTTATTTACTACAGCAAGTAAACAAATTTATACTTAAAATTATACATGAAATTGACTAATATTACCACAAACTGCATAGATCCAACAATGTAGTTTTCTCAACAAAGATTTGTGCCTCTTATACTTTAGAAACAGAGTTTAGTAACAAAATTGTGAATCTGTGTTTTAGGCCTTGCAGTGTAAATAGTTGTCATTTACATCAAACAAAACTATAATATAAAACAAAATGTCTCACTTGGATGGATGGATAACTTTAGTAGCTTTAATAAACCATCAATAAAGAGAAAAGCCATGATTCTACAGAATCAGTATTATATCTAGGGAAATGACTATGCCAATAATAAGTTTTCTTTTGCATATTTGTCCTATTGCTTGTAATTTGTTTCCAGATTCTTTATTTTATCACTTCCTGTTCACTTGTTTTAAACAGCTACTTGAGAAAATGAAGAAATCTTTACTTGCATTACCATTCAAAAGTTTGGGGTCGGTGAATTTTTTTAGTGTTACTGAAATAAGTCTTTTATTCAGACCAAGGCTACATTTATTTGATCAAAATACAGTAAAACAGTAATATTGTAAGTTATTAATACAATTAAAAAAATGTTTTCTATCAGTATATTTTAAAATTTTATTTATTCCTGTAATGCAAAGATTAATTTTCAGCATCATTACTCCAGTCTTCAGTGTCACATGATCCTTCAGAAATCATTCTAATATGCTGATTTCCTGCTCAAAAATGTCTTATTATCATCAGTGTTGAAAACAATTGTGCTTTTGTTTCAGGATTATTTGATGAACAAAGCAAAAAAAAAAAAAATCAGCATTAATTTTAGATTATTTGTATTAATTGTATTAATAAAAAGTACCAACCCCAAATTTTTGAACAGTAGTCCATGTATATGAAAAGTCTATCGAAGTATTAAAAGCTAGAATCCATTGTTTTATGTAATTTATTAATAATTATATTGATGTTTAACTTTTTTAAAGTAGTGTTCAATAGCATATTTTCAATTTTATAGCATATTTTGAAGTGGTATACAAAATGAAATCATGAAAGTATTTTTTTTTTAAATTCAAGGTATTGATATCAACTACTCAAATTGTGGTAATTGCAAAAACCCAAATATTACCAAACACTGGATCAATCTGCAAGTTTATGAATTATTCTCCTCCTTTTAATGTTAATTAGCCCATTTGTTTCACTATACTTACTCTATGCATAATTACATGGCAAGATGCATTGTATTATTTGCATTTATTATTCCCCTGCTATCTGTGACCCTATCAGAACAGTCCGGCAGGGCCTGCATTTGTATGAAACTATAATTGTTATGTGTGTATGGATGAGTGAGTGTGTGAGTCCTACCTTCAGAGAGAAAGCCTGAGCAAAATGTATCCTAACACTTCCTCTGTGATCACCTTTCAGCAGGGAGACAGCAAACCGCAGAGCAGACATCAGGCCGGCCTCCAGACCACACAAACAAATGAAAACACACTGACTCAAACGCTGCCACTCACACAGGCTGATCAAATGACTTGGATCTAATTCGAGAAAACTTCACAGAGCTCTAATGGTGAAGAGCCATTAGAGGAGAAATTAGTGGCTGTAATCACTATAATAACTGGCGTCTATTTGAGATGGATGCACACAATAATATAGATTTCTCTTTATCTCTCTCTGAGTCGACACATTCTAGTCTGTACCACTGCAGAGTTAGAAAACACATCTCACAAGCTGCATATTAAAAATCATCAAATCAAAATGAAAAAACACACCATCTGATTTTAATTATCTGAATATTGCTGCTTATTACCATGTAATGAATCAGTTCACCTCAGGAATTACAAATACAAAACTACACGTGCAATTCCTATGCAAGACTTTTGAGTGGTTTATTGTGCACTGCTGTATGGTTGCTAGGGTGTTCTAGGCTGTTGCTAGGGTGTTCCTTAATGACCTACACATGGGCTGGACGCCCTACACACTGCTCCTGACCCGACTCAAAAGCTTGCTTTGGGTGGCTGCCAGGGTGTTGCTATGCTGTTGATTGAAATTCTGTGAATTTGCCAGGACAATGCTGGATATTTGGTAGGACACTGCTAGGCGGTGGTTGTTATGGTGTTTTGGTAAGTTGCTAGGATAATGATAGATGGTTCCTAAGGAGTTCTGGTGGTGGCTAAAGTGTTCTGTGAGGTTGCTAGGATAAAGTTGTTTTCTAGGATGTTGCTGGGTGGTTGCTAGGACACTGATAGGTGGTTGCTAGAGTGTTCTGTGTGGTTGCTAAGACATTGCTCTTTGTTTGGTTTCTGTGGTGTTCTGTGTGGTTGCTAGAACAATGCTGGATGTTTGGGAGAGGACATTGCTAGGTGGATGCTAGGGTGTTTTGGGTAGTTGCTAGGATAATGTTGCTTTCTAGGATGTTGCTAAGTGGTTGCTAGAGTGTTTTGGGTGTTTGCTAAAAAGTTCTGGGTGGTTGTTAAGACATTGCTAGGTGGTCACTTGGGTGTTCTGGGCAGTTGCTAGGATAATGTTGCTTTCTAGAACATTGATAGGTGGTCGCTAGGGTGTTCTGTGTGGTTGCTAGGATAATGTTGCTTTCTAAAACATTGCTAGGTGGGTCACTAGGGTGTTATGTGTGGTTGCTAAGGTGTTCTGGGTGGTTGCTGGGTGTTTGGTGTGGTTGCTAAAACAATGCTAGGAGGTTGCTGGGGTGTTCTGTGTGGTTGCTAGAATAATGTTATTTGTGTTGTTTGCTAGGTGGTCAATAGGGTGGGCCACTTTTGGATGGTTGCTAAGATAATGCTAGGTAGTAGTTGTTACAGTACTCTGGGTGGTTACTAGGATAATGCAAGGTTGTTGCTAACGAGTTTTGGGTGGTCGCTAAGTTGTTTTGGTATTCTGTGGTTGTCATGATATTCTGTGGTTGACAATGACAATGCTAAGTGGTTGCTAGGACATTGATAGATGGTCATTAGAATGTCCAGGGTGGTTGCTAAGACACTGCTATTTGGTTGGTTGCTGAGGTGTTCTGTGTGGTTGCTAGGACAATACTGGATATTTGGTAGGACATTGCTAGGTGGTCGTTTGGGTGTTTTAAGGATAGATGGTTGCTAACCAAGAACCGAGTTCTTGCTGGGGTGTTCTGTAAGGTTGCTAAGATAAAGTTGTCTTCTAGGATGTTGCTAAAAAAAGTTGGTTGTTAATGGCTGCTAAACGCTGGTTGCTAAAATTTTCTGGAGTGTTGTTAAGACATTGCTAGGCAGTTGCTATGAAGTTCTGAGTGGTTGCCTAGACATTTCTAGGTGGTCACTAGGGTGTTCTAGGCGGGTGCTAGGATAATGTTGCTTACTTGGACATTGCTAGGTGGTTGCTAAGGTGTTCTGGGAGGTTTCTGGGTGTTTGGTGTGGTTGCTAAAACAATGCTAGATGTTTGCTGTGGTGTTCTGTATAGTTGCTAGGATAAAGCTGGGTGTTTGTTAAGGAGTTCTGGGTGGTCGCTAAGGTGTCCTGTGTGGTTGCTAGTACAATATCGTTTTTCTAGGACATTGCTAGGTTGTTTCTGGGGTGTTCTGGGTGGTTACTAAAACATTGCTAGTGTTCACTAGGGTGTTTTAGGTGGTTGCTAGAGTTCTGGGTGGTCACTAGGGTATTATGTATAGTTGCTACGATAATGTTGTTTGCTAGGTAGTCACTAGGGTGTTCTGGGCAGTTGCTAGGGTGTTTTGGATGGTTGCTAGGATAATGCTAGGTTGCTGCTAATGAGTTCTGGGTGGTTGCTAAGTTGTTTTGGGTGGTTGTCATTGTGTTCTGTGGTTGTTAAGACAATGATAAGGTTGCTGAAGTGTTCTGTGTGGTTGCTACCGTGTTTTGGTCTGTAGAGTGTTCTGTGTGGTTGCTAGGGTGTTCTGGGTGGTTAATAGGACCCATAAGGGCATTGCACACTGGACGAGAAGCGCAGAGCAGCACTGCACGGCATCGCGCTGAGTTGTTGCTGGGTGCCGCTGGTGTGCGCACACTCATAGAAAACAATGTGTTAGAATTTTAAAGATGTGGCGCAACGCGCTTCTCGTCCGGTGTGCGACCCTCTTTAGTGACAAGTACTTATAATTATAACTAATTACTTTCTATGGGGTTTGTTGCAACTATGATGAGGCAGGGTTTTTTTTTATCGTTTCATTGTTTGGCAGGTGAAAATAGTCAGATCGCTTCAATAAGCAATAGCACACCTTTCCAAAACAAGCTGCATGTTTTTAGGCATCACTCATGTCTGTAGCACTGGGTTACATGACAAAGTTTAATACTGAGTTAAGAGTTTGGCAAAGTCTATGATCATTGTGTTTATGAGCACCATTATCGTGTTTGCCTTTGTCAGGTAAATGTGAATCTACTTGTGTTTGTAATTTGTTTATTGGTTTGTTTAATAGCCCCATGCGCTAATGGTGATGGTCTGATAGAGGTCATTATGGAATGGAGTGTGTGTTGTTAATACCAAGGTCGTCACCTGTGGACATGTAAAATAGCGTGGCAGGCAATCGTAGGAAATGCCCACTGGCACGACGCTAACATCAGGCACTAGACCGTCACTGATGGCCTGATGTACACGCGCTAGCCACTGCCCGCTGTGACCTCCGGACGCACAGATGACCACGCTGACTGCGGCCCCCTCTCGTAACAGCTCACCAATAAACTGTGGAGTGGAACAAAAGAGGAGAAATGATGGATAAAAATGTTTGTTGGAAAACAGAGAGGCTGGACAGCTTTATGATGAGGAAGAGATATAAAGCAGAAAAAATGAACTGCAATATCTGCAAAATCAGTCCAATAAAAATCTAATTGAAAGCCTGTATGTTCGAAGCAAGCATCTGTGTGTCAGAGGAGAGACATAAAATGTGCTATAGCAAGAGAGAAGTGGCAAGTTGACACTTCTATAGAATCAAATGGTACTTTTCTCATGCTTGAACAAAGCATTATGACAATTCTGTCTTCATTTACTCACCCTCGCGTCCTTCTAAACCCATACGGCCCGAAATGGACAAGAAAGCACCACAGAAATGGCTCATGTGACTCATGCGCTATATTTCAAGTAGTGTTATGTGTGCGAGGAACAGATTGAACTGTAAGTCATTATTAAAACCTAGCTCTCAAATTTTAAACATGATTGTGCGTATTCAAACCAGTGTTATTTTAGTATTATTTACTATTAAATTATTAATTTTGAATTAGCTTTTAATTTTATATTTAAATGTTTCACTTTAATTTAGTTGTGGTATTAGATAATAGGTTTGTGTTTGTCATGATTAGTTTTCCATTTCTTATTTATTTCAATTTTAGTAATTTATTAACAGCTTCATTTCAATTAATGAATAGGATTTTGGTCCTTGTGTGCTTCGAATCTGTATTAAGTGAAACACCATACAAGTGTGAGGAAAATGCATTAGTGGGATATGATTTATTTCTACATGTGAAAGAGTCCATGATGAATTTTTGGTCACACTCGTGTTCATCTAGCTATTATTCATTTTCACTAAATACTTTTTGTTGTTGTTGTCTCCGTAATAATATATAAATTGACTGCTGCTAGACTATTACAGGGATAGTTCAACCAAATATGGAAATTCTGTCATTACTTACTACATCTTCACATTGATAACCTTCAAAACACACATGAAAATATTTGTAATGAAACCAAAATTTTATGTCCAAATGTGCTCGACTCACAAGAAACAATGAGATGGGAAGTACAGCTGAGCTTCGGTTTTCCATATTTGATGTGCTCTATGTATATGCGTTGATTAATGTATATATGTGAATAAAAGCCATCATAATTCTTCAGAGGATTTGGATTAAACGGTTTAAATCATATGGATTACTTTTGCAATAACTTTATGACCTTTTAGATGTATCAAAGTTGTGGTGGAAAAGACTTTGACTAGAGAGACAGTAATCTCTCAGGTCTCATTTAAATTCTTAAAGTCTTATGGTTTTGGAACGACATAAGGGTGAGTAATTAATGACACAATTTTCATTTTCGGGTGAACTACCCCTTTAACAGTCCCTGCTCATGGTCCATTTCAAATATGAGAAAGAACAGCATCAATGCTCTGCAAAAATTTCTCCTTTTGTGATTCATGCAAGAAAGTATGTCATATGAGTTTTGAATTATATAAGGGTGCGTAAATGACAAACTTGTAATTTTGAGTGAACTATCTCTTTAACTGTCTCTCTCTGTCACACACACACTGAGCCAGATATCTCCCAAATCCATCTTGAGAAGCCTGATAAGCTCATATGCTATTCCAGGCATGACAGATTATTTCCTCTGTTCATTTAGGCCAGTCAGAAGCCGTACATATGCACATATCTAATCAAAGCCCTTCATATTAATACTAATATCAGCTCTTATTGCAATCAAGATCCTAAAGCAGATTATGCCAAATCCTCTGACAGTCACAACGTCCAAATTCTTGTAAATATTTCTTGTAAACGGCTAATAAAACATTCCTTCAAGAAACTCCGATAACAGTATGATTCTGACAGTAAATCTGGAGGCTGAGGAGATTTATTATCCACCTCCAGGCATCAGTGAGGCAGAGTAATGGGTTCAGCGACTCATGCAACCTCCCAATGAAACATCTGCAGACCGCAGGTGCCCCATCGTCATGGGAACCGCTGCGCCCATCAAGAGCAGGTTACTAATGCAGCCTCACCTACCCCGAAAACGTGGGTGACTGTCCGTCTCGAGACTAAAACCGGTATCGATGGGATTCAAAAGCAGTGTGTCTGCGCAAACGTCTTAAGTACGGTCCAGCAGCTCAGCGCCTGAAGCGACAGTCTGTTTCACTTGTTTTATCGCATGCTGAATCTTGGCAATTCAAGCAGAACAGCACACTCAGCCTTTGTGGGGGCTTACAGAGGTCATGACTGGAGAATAGAGGCTGTCCATCTCAGCGTCTCGCTCTGAGCCACTGCCTTCTGGGAGCAAAACGACACCCAGCCTCTGAAGGATGGACCTAGGAAGACAAAACGGCCTCAATTAACAGTGACTAATGGGACATTCCTTTAGGTTATTCATCCAACAAATAACAACATAGAGGAGACTTAAAGGGGCCATATACTGCACTTTCACAGCACTTTATTTCTTCCCTGATGTCTATTTGGAGACAAGGTCAGAATTTGTGTGTTTCAATCTGTCCCTTAGTTCAGTAGTAAGTGCACTGCCCAGGGATTCAGCCAATTCTGGTAAAATGTACTATCAAAATAGCTCCAGAACTGCAATTTTTTTCTTGCCGAGAAATTACCAGAATGCACCGTTAAAACCTGCAAGGCTACTGACTATATTCCCTTTCTGGAAATGTCATCATCATAAAGTCTTTTAAGTCACAGGACGAGCAAGCCTTACTTTTATGTTTCGAATTACACTACCGTTCAAAGCTTATGGGTCAAAGTAAAAACTGTAATATTGTGAAATATTAATGTAATCATAAGTAACTTTTTTCTATTTGAATATATTTTAAAATGTAATAGTCCTGTCATGCCAAGCTGAATTTTCAGCATCGTTACTCCAGTCTTTAGTGTCACATGATACTTCAGAAATCATTCTAATATGCTGATTTGCTGCTCAGGAAATGTTGAAAACAGTGATGTTGCCTAATTGTTTTTTTTTTGATGAATAGAAAGTCGAAAAGAATAGCAGGAATATTTAGTGACATTATTAATGTCTTTATTTCCAACTTTGATCAAATTGTTACATCCATGCTAAAGAAAAATGTTAATTTTTTTTCTTTCAGAAAAACCCAAACTTTCGAAAGATAGTTTTCATCTATGTAAGGGAACTAATCCTGCAAACTAAAAATATTATTTGTTGAAATATTTGTTAAAATCTTGATAAAATAGTTCAAAAATAGTTTCATTCATTTTAAATTAATAAGTTATTATTCATATATTAAAATAATCTAACTATAACATACCCACGACCCTACATAGGATGAGGTTTGGAGAATGGATGGATGAATCACTTATATTCAATTTAAACAATAAAAAAAAAAAAGGAAACTGAAATTAGGTGAAAAATCATCTAAAATCAGTTGTATTTCTTCTTGCTGATAAATTAATGATTCACAAAATTAAATCACAAATTACTTTTAGCAATACTCCCACTTTCTGTTAATAAATAAGTAAACTACTGTACGTATCTATTGAAATGCTGAAAATATCTCCTGTTGTTTAGGATAACTGTCGAGTAAACCACATGTCTACATAATATATTTAACTCTTCTTTCAAAAGTTTCAACTCTTATTTTTTCTAGTGTATTCATGGTACACTTGAAACTTGGATCAAAACATACTGCTAATTTTGTTCCAGAAAATGAAGGAACTGTGAATTAAGCTGATCTACACTATACATTTTGTATTCATATGTGCGCCACATCCAGTGACAATCAATCAAGCATTGCACCATAAGTTTGATGCATATCATAAATACAGTACATTAACAATTACTGACACAGCAATCTGTATAAACAGCTATAAAGTAATTATTGATGTAGCCTTGTAAACAAAGCACAAACCTCCCCGCGGCCTGGAGTCTAAGTCTTCCGTTACCTGCAGGAGGAAACTATTTACCCCCACCAATCCCTCGCTGCGGTCGACTGCCGTTTCCAGCACACTGTGCCATGATTCTTGAAGAATTGTACGTTTTATTACTTACCAAACCATTATGCCTTGTTAAACGTGTACAGGTGCTTCTGCTGGCTGAATAAGTGCACTGCGCTTTAGAAACTGCTGTGTTTGCACCAAACTAGAACGAAATTAATGAACAAGACCTTTCTTTTTAACAAAACCAGCGCTACTGACACAAACAGAGCTGTGATGTAAATTTACACTGGTAGAGGGCAGGGAATGATGTGAACTGTGGGGGTACTGGGTAAATGGTGTAGGGAACCCTCAAGTTGTGGCAGAAAAGAGTCAGACAAATGAGAGCATGATCGATGCCGCTCTGCCGAACACACACATAGACCAGTGGATATTTCTGCAACACACACACACACAGACAAAATGAGAGGACACTTCAGCGCAGTCAGAAATACAGTTGAGCGGTAAGTACATACTTGAAAATGAACCTGTAAATGAACAGTTTTTGTACTTCAGAAAATGGCACTGAGATTGTTTCCAGACCCTTTGTACAAACTGTGCTAATACCCCCGAACTTCTGGTGCCTCCTTATTTAATATAAACATTGAGACCCAAGAGCAGGTTAAAGATTACAATAACCCTATTATAGCAAACACAACATTGTTCATCATAACTCTAATCAAGTACTCTACCCATAATAATCTACTTATAAAACAATCATAAATTATGTATACCTAGAGTCCACACAGCAAAAACTTCAGTTGCAAAACAGAAGTTTTTTTTATACAGACACAACGAATATGGCAAATATGACAAAATGTGACATTAGACGGTGTATAAATTATTATTTTTTTTCTTAAAGGAACCGTTCTCCCAAAAATTCTGTCATTATTTCTTCACCCTCAAGTTGTTCTCTTTTGTGTTCAGCATGTCTTCTGCTAAACACAAAAGAAGATATGTTGAAAAATGTTGGTAACCTAACAGTTGCTGGTAGCCATTGACTTCCATAGTATGGAAAAAATACTATGGAAGTCAATGGCTACCGGCAACTGTTTGGAACAACTTGGGGCTGAGTAAATGATGACAGAATTTTCATTTTTGGGTGAACCATCCCTTTAAGTGACACTATCCAACAGTGACACCAGTGGTTACAAGTGACAGCAGGAGGTGGTGTCTCTCTTGCCTACCGTTTCTATGGTTTCAAGGGGTCATGGACTTCCTTTATTTTTTTATTTTGTACTGTTCTGAGGTCCACTTATAATGTTATCAAGACTTCTACATCAAAAAACATCAAACATCACAATTTAGAAGTAACAGGCTATTTTCTGTTCTGTTTTAAGCCCCCTCATCAGAATGCTCTGCTTGAATAGGTGTGGCAGATTGTAGACTCGGAAGTAAATTCTCACTGCTATGATTGGCTAATAGTTGTGTATGTGTGTTTGACAGCCTGCATCCTTCATAGATGGACGCTGCTGTGATTTAGGGTAAAAACGCATAAATACTTGATACATAATAAATGATCTGTAATAACACAGCAATAGTGACCACATAATAAAAACAGTTACTCACACTTGTGTGGTGCGACATCGGATCCAATATTGTCACATAGCATCGTCTTTTAGTTTCAATCTTTCAAAAAAATGTATGTCAAATTTAGCCTTGTTTGTAAACGAATCCGCAGTAAAATTAAATGAACAATAGCCAAGTTCTTACTGACGCGGTCTGGAACTTCATTAAAAATAAAGTTTATCGTTTGGTTTCTGTGTAAACCTGTGTTTTCCTCTCTTGTTATTGACCTACTATGTGCGCGAATCGGTGGGCGGGGCTAAATAGGCAGTGATGTAGAAGCAGGCGTTTATCTTCTTCGGAGGCGGTGTTTAGCCACATTATTACAGCATAGAGTGGTACATTCCACAAACTGTAATTTTGGCAGATTGGCCTCAATATAACCAGATTTTAGACTAAACGGATCCAATATTGTCACATAGCATCGTCTTTTAGTTTCAATCTTTCAAAAAAATGTATGTCAAATTTAGCCTTGTTTGTAAACGAATCCGCAGTAAAATTAAATGAACAATAGCCAAGTTCTTACTGACGCGGTCTGGAACTTCATTAAAAATAAAGTTTATCGTTTGGTTTCTGTGTAAACCTGTGTTTTCCTCTCTTGTTATTGACCTACTATGTGCGCGAATCGGTGGGCGGGGCTAAATAGGCAGTGATGTAGAAGCAGGCGTTTATCTTCTTCGGAGGCGGTGTTTAGCCACATTATTACATCATAGAGTGGTACATTCCACAAACTGTAATTTTGGCAGATTGGCCTCAATATAACCAGATTTTAGACTAACTAGAAAGAACTACTGAGTTCTAAAACTTACAGAATGTTTTTATAGTACAATGACTTCTTGTATGTCAAAAGATCGAGGGAATTTTGGTTTCTCAGTTCATGACCTCTTTAAAGCAACAAGTCAAAGCAACAGAGCTATACACAAGCGCTCAGGAACGTTTATGTAATTCGGCACGTACGTTTATGTTTATACGTTTATGTAATTTAGGTAATTCGGCACTATATTCGCTAATATTTTTATCTATAGCCAAACATGATTCATTCTTTTCCTCTATGTGGACGTTGCTTCTTTCCCCTGGTAAAGACGTATTGTAAAGCTCTAGCTGTAGATGTGGTTATTTTAACTACAATAGCAGAAACATGGTGAGCAGCAAAATAGATTGATACTTTCGCTAAAACACTGCAAAAAACGAGAATGCCGCAAATATAGTTATTTTTATCTATAAAAGTAACCATCTACACTCATGAGATCAGAACAAAAACATCTAGAAATTGAAGTATATAGCTTGTTTTAAGGATGCTTTAATATTTTTTACTGGAAAACAAGGAAACAATGTTGATAATAAATAGGATTTTTGCATTATACATTCTGAATTCTTTCAAATTGTCTTTTTGTGGAGTTAGACTGAGTGGTGCAAAAATGTATCTGTGCTACTCAGGTGGGCGGTGAGTATCTGATCTGCAGGTGAGCTCAATATTTTCAGGAGTGACGCACATGGACTGAGGCCAAAGAGATGATTTCTGGTGGTGTTGCGGGATGGATGTTTAATTGGTTATAAAATCAGACAGCAGATGAGGTCTAATCAGTTCTGTGATGTTTGTTTCATATTGCACTTGCACCAATTGAATGGTACAAAAAAGCTTTTCAAAGTGTGCTTTTACTTCCATATAAAGAGTTATGTGTGACCAAAAGCCTGAGGTGGAAAACCTGACTGCAATAAAAATAAATGTGTAAACCGGATAAATGGAGCAATAGGCTGAGAGAAGGAGAAAGAAAGAGGCACACACAAAAAGAGCATTTTGATATAGAGAGCAGCCTTCAGCTTCATATATTTAAATCGCAATATCATACAGCAAAATCGAGAATAATTGAGTTTGGTATAGAAAAACACTACAAATGTGGGGAAAATAACTAAATAAAAAAGGAGAAACTTGAAGAAAATTTGTGGTGAAAGAAGAAAAGCAGTAAAGGCTAACGAGATACAGGAAGAATGAAAGCATGCATTGTCATGTATGAATCACAGGATGCCTACAGGGAGGAAAACAGGTTATATAAGAGAATAGGGTGAAGGAATAAAGCCTAGTTGTGTGGTTACCAGTTGTGTGGCGCGATGTAAAGCTGCCATCTGGTTGAGGTTGACCTGTACACTGCAGAAGATCAAACTGAAGAACTTCAGCAGCATCCAGCTCACCAGCCTGAAAGAGAGTTCAGTGAGAAATCAGTTGAAAAAGTTAAAATATCTATATGCAGATGCACAGCTGGCATGATGTGGCAAGCTGCACTGACATTCTGCCCTTAATAAGCGCTCTGTAATTATCTAGTGCAGTTATGCAGCTTTCGTGACCTCATATGAAGTCAACCTCAAACAAACAGCAAAAAAGCAGTTAAATGGTGAAAAATACTTGTGACACTGAGCATCTGCACTCATTTGTACAAGTTTTCTTATTTGATTAGTGACCAAGAAATACATGAGGTGAAATATTTCTTAATTTGATATTTCCTTGAACTTCAATTTCAGGTTTAAATTGGATTTTAAATCTCAGATTTTCAATGTGGGTCATTTTTTAAACTTAAAGAAGTGTGACTATTTAAAGGTGACATATCATGAAAATCTGACTTTTCCAGGTTTTAAGTGCTATAATCAGGTCCCCGGTGCATCTACCAACCAATGTGAAAAAGATTAACCCAGTAACTTTGTTTTGGTAAGCCTTTTTCTGCAAGCATCTGAAAAAACGAGCGCGTCAGATTTCGCTCCCTTGGTGACGTGGCAAAAGGATCTCATTATAATATTACCGCCCCTTAATCTGTAAGTTT
>NW_015650709.1:792426-800755 GCF_001515625.1 Sinocyclocheilus rhinocerous | reverse complement strand
CTTTCTGTCCGTGTGCACTCAGAGAACTGTGTATATGAAGTTTAAACTCATATGGTTTAAAACGCATGATTTCAGCGCGATAAACATGATAATCAGAACCAAAACAGAAGTTTTTTAGCAGGTCCGAGTTGTAATGGTGCAGCTCTATTCTGGAAAAGGGGGCTGGGAGCAGCAGCTCATTTGCATTTAAAGAGACAGGCCCGAAAAACAGTGTGTTTCTGCTTCCACTCAAAATAGGCATTTTCAAAATGTTATAATAAATGATCTGTGGAGTATTTTGAGCTGAAACTTCACAGACACATTCTGGGGACACCAGAGACTTATATTACATATTGTAAAAAGGGGCATAATATGCCTCCTTTAAAATTTCTGTTACACTTGGAATGCTGAACATTCTATTATTAAAGTTTACAAAAACCAAAAATCCACCTCAAACATTCAGCTGAAAAGAACTGCAGAAGAATGAACAGGTGATTTGCTTTCAGAATGAGAATTGCGTTCAGACCTGAGTAGCCAGGGGGAGATGAAGGTATGTGTGATGGTCAAAAGTCTGCCTAAATGACTTCTGACTTCAGGCATCACCTGCTCCATCGCCTTGGTCTCATCTGGGGAACATGCCGTCATCAAAGCCTGCCTCACTCTGGGTAAAAACACACAGAGTCACAGGACAACAGACCACAGAGTAAACAAAGGGGATATTGTGTGATGGATCATCACATAAACACCATGTAAACACACCAAAACCGCTTATGCCTCCAGAGTGAAAAACACACCAATGCTGTTTGGGACTATAAAAGGTTATTTAAATGTTAGGGCCCAAATTGAGTTAGATGAATGGACGGAGGGTGTGGTAACAGGGTTGAACCAAGGTAAAAAGCAAAGAGAAAAGCTAACATGGCATAATGTGGCATACGGAACTTGACAGCTAAATTAAAATGAATGCCATTCCAGTAGTGATGGGTCACAATTGGCCAACAGTGCTCTGCTGAACTGTTTTTGAATGCAAGAATGCTCTCCTCAGAAACACATTCAATCAAGGTCAGGTAAATCCAGTTCTAGTCTAGTGACCTTATTCAGGACTACATTAAGATCGAACTTTCAAGCAACCAAGCGGCCAGTCCAAGAGTTTTCAAACTAGGGCCTGGCTCTTTTTCGAGTTCCTAGAAAAAGAGCTTTTACAAAATGTATTTTTTTTAGGTCTATTAAAGGTAAAATGTTCACATATGATAAATGTATTTAAAGTTATATTTTCTAACACACTTACTAATTTTGATATTTGTGATAAATTTTGCATCCTGTTTCAGGATGGATCCATAATTCTGAGATTATTTTATTTTACTCCATTGACAATGGTTTATTCTATTGCAATTATTTTATTCTATTAACAGCCATAGTTTTTAACAGTAAGAAATACAGTTTTGTGAGTTCACAGTGTTTTGTTGTACATTTTAACTTTACTCTAATAAAGAATAGAAAAAAGACAAAATTATGTTTAATTTCTTAAGTTACTAATACCATGTATTAAATATTTACAAATAATATTTTAACAATTTGCTTTCATTTTCATGCAGTGATAATATAAATAGCTGTTAATAGAAACTTTAAGTTTGGACACACCATGTATATATAACATGTTTGCTATTTTGCTTCACATAGTATAGGCTGGTCTTTATGCTGCATTTATATTTTACACTCAAAAATGAATCATATGTTTATTTTTAATTGTTAGCATCTATTTAATTTTATTTAAATAATCATATTTTAAAAATGTATTTACTCAAACTTGACATTTGTCAAATGTGAAAAATTGATTTAATTATTCAAGTATAAAAGCATTAAGTATTCTTATTTGTAATGCACATTTGCCAGTCATAAATAAAATATTAAATGTATTAGTTTATTTTCAAACTGTAATCTAAAGGGATGGAAATTCTATGTGCAATAAAAAAATATAGTAAAAAGAAAAAAGAAAATACAGCCAAAAAAGTAAAAAGTAAAAAAATAAACTTTGTACTGGTCAGCATTGACAATAGTTAGGTTTGCACATCTCTGCATGCAATCTAATGTAATGTTAGATTAAGTGGCTACCAATCTTCTATATTAACAGAGGAGAGAGAAATTTGAATTTAATCTCAATGGGAGCCTCACAGGAGCGCCTTTCAATCCTCAAATGCATCTCTCTCTGCTCTCTCCCTCTCTCTACACGTGGCATGTCATCTAATCAGTGACGAGTGCTCAAGCAAACCGCACCTCTCGCTGCCGTGGACTCTGTGCCGTCTGTCTCCAGCAGGGCTGGGGTGAACTTAACAATTTGCTTTCATTTTCATGCAGTGATAATATAAATAGCTGATAATAGAAACTTTAAGTCTGGACACACCATGTATATATAACATGTTTGCTATTTTGCTTCACATAGTATAGGCTGGTCTTTATGCTGCATTTATATTTTACACTCAAAAATGAATCATATGTTTATTTTTAATTGTTAGCATCTATTTAATTTTATTTAAATAATCATATTTTAAAAATGTATTTACTCAAACTTGACATTTGTCAAATGTGAAAAATTGATTTAATTATTCAAGTATAAAAGCATTAAGTATTCTTATTTGTAATGCACATTTGCCAGTCATAAATAAAATATTAAATGTATTAGTTTATTTTCAAACTGTAATCTAAAGGGATGGAAATTCTATGTGCAATAAAAAAATATAGTAAAAAGAAAAAAGAAAATACAGCCAAAAAAGTAAAAAGTAAAAAAATAAACTTTGTACTGGTCAGCATTGACAATAGTTAGGTTTGCACATCTCTGCATGCAATCTAATGTAATGTTAGATTAAGTGGTTACCAATCTTCTATATTAACAGAGGAGAGAGAAATCTGAATTTAATCTCAATGGGAGCCTCAAGGGAGTGCCTCTCAATACTCAAATGCATCTCTCTCTGCTCTCTCCCTCTCTCTACACGTGACATGTCATCTAATCAGTGAAGAGTGCTCAAGCGAACCGCACCTCTCGCTGCCGTAGACTCTGTGCCGTCTGTCTCCAGCAGGGCTGGGGTGAACTTCACAGCCCCATACAAACAGCAAACAGCACACCCTCCTTACTAACCAGCCACGGTACCTGAAAACACACACACACTCACACAGTACACTCACGTACGCCTACTCTCTTTTACCCGATTAGCAAAATAAAAAGGAGCCCTTGTGTAAATAGATATTGTCTCACTCACATTGGGACAATGAAAACAATCGCTGACCAATCAGCAATAGGTGAATACATCATATTCTCAGCATAATCAGGCTCCAAAATGTTAATTAGCTCAGCCAACGAAAGAGTAGGCTCTGATCTGGGACTATTAATTCAAGTCGAATGAAACGCTTCAGCAGGATTTGCAGCGCTTGGCTTCTGACACTTTCTAAAGTGGAAGGTGATTGAGAAGATAAACCGGGTGCTCACAGAGTCTGCCTCTGTGTGTTTTGATGCAGGAGAGACAAATCCCATTTATTTGCTTTAAAGTGTTTTCTTGGAAGTTAGAAACTTTTCTTTACGAGAGTCCTCTTTCTTTTCAAGGAAACAATGACTGCATCACCACACGTCAGGATCTGTCAGCAATAGCCACAAGAGCGCCATCTGCTTTTAAATGCAGGGGTGAACCCTGTAAATTATTTTTCTGTTTGTGTGTGGTCAGAATTACACAAGTCAGTCCCAAACTCAAAACAGATACTGGCATACTAACAATCGCATTAACTTTTTGCATAGAAATATGGATCAATTGGATTCACATCTAGACGAAACAGTGATTATTCATATCAAATTTTTTTTTAAAAAGCAATTTTTAGTCACTCCCATAAATGTATAAAACATTTGTTTTCCTGATGTGTGTCTTGTTGGGAGAAATTGAAAGTACATCTACATTTTCATTAGTTGTTTTCAAAATATTCTAGGTTTTCCAGTAACAAGCTAATTTTTCCAACCAGCATCATGACAAAACGCTCCATTGCTGGTTTAATTATGTCATATTACATTTTGCACACAATTTTAGAGACTATAAATCAAACACAATCTCCTGAACTCTCTCAAGCATTAGGAAATCCAATTTATCTTGATGAATCTTAGTTTTATGTGTTTTTGTAAGGACATATTTAATTGCTGCTGTTCATCACTGTTTTCTACTTAGTTTGGTATATATTGTATTTTTTTAGTTTGATTTGGTGTAAATTATTGAAGAAATCTGAAGAAGTCTACAAAATTAGTAATCAATGTATCAGTGATGTCACCTTAACGCATATCAATATATTGTATTGTGATAGACATACCGATCATAATAATTTATGATGTTAGTCATACACTAAATTCCAAAAGTTTTTTTGTTTTTTTCATGTTTCTTGAAAGAACTCTCACCAAGGCTGCATTTATTTAATCAAAATACATTAAAAACAGTAATAAGGTGACATATTACAAATAATGTTTCCTATTTGAACATATTTTGTAATGTCATTTATTTCTGTGATGCAAAGCTGAATTCTCAGCATCATTACTCCAGTCTTCAGTGTCACATGATTCTTCAAGAAATAATTCTAATATGCCGATTTGCTGCTCAAGAAACTCTAATATTATTATTAATATCAATGTTGAAAACACTGCTGCATACAAAGTTCAAAAGAACAGCATTTATTTGTAGAA
This sequence comes from Sinocyclocheilus rhinocerous, assembly GCF_001515625.1. Lineage (NCBI taxonomy): Eukaryota > Metazoa > Chordata > Actinopteri > Cypriniformes > Cyprinidae > Sinocyclocheilus > Sinocyclocheilus rhinocerous. The sequence goes on along the minus strand of NW_015650709.1, from coordinate 796,071 downwards.
CTCTTACATAGCATCAATGAAGTTAGTTACTTTTTGTTAGTAGCTTGTAGTGAGGCCAAGTACTTTATCAAAACAGTAGTTTGACTGTAGCTGAACTACTTTAAATGACTAGCTTGTGCTTGGAAAGCTGCAGTTTCAAAGTATCTGCCCAGCACTGCTGTGTGTGTTCGTGGCCGATGTGACTCAAAAAGAGTACCCTTTCACAAAAGGGTAGCGGGTTGTGGAAACCACGCTCGATTGTAGGTCTGCGATGTAAAAAATGAATAGAAAGTTATTCTAGGGCTCTTTATTTTGTGACTGAAGTGCATGTGCCAGGCGTGCGAGTCAGAAACGCAAACAGTAATTACACTCGAGCAGTTTGAAGCCAGAGTTGAGAGATGCATTGTTATTTTAATGGGCCGGATGGGGAGGGCTTGAGTCGAGTGAAGGATGTGCACTTACCCGGTGTGTGTCTCGTTCACACAAAACAGCACACCCTCCTTACTAACCAGCCACGGTACCTGAAAACACACACACACTCACACAGTACACTCACGTACGCCTACTCTCTTTTACCCGATTAGCAAAATAAAAAGGAGCCCTTGTGTAAATAGATATTGTCTCACTCACATTGGGACAATGAAAACAATCGCTGACCAATCAGCAATAGGTGAATACATCATATTCTCAGCATAATCAGGCTCCAAAATGTTAATTAGCTCAGCCAACGAAAGAGTAGGCTCTGATCTGGGACTATTAATTCAAGTCGAATGAAACGCTTCAGCAGGATTTGCAGCGCTTGGCTTCTGACACTTTCTAAAGTGGAAGGTGATTGAGAAGATAAACCGGGTGCTCACAGAGTCTGCCTCTGTGTGTTTTGATGCAGGAGAGACAAATCCCATTTATTTGCTTTAAAGTGTTTTCTTGGAAGTTAGAAACTTTTCTTTACGAGAGTCCTCTTTCTTTTCAAGGAAACAATGACTGCATCACCACACGTCAGGATCTGTCAGCAATAGCCACAAGAGCGCCATCTGCTTTTAAATGCAGGGGTGAACCCTGTAAATTATTTTTCTGTTTGTGTGTGGTCAGAATTACACAAGTCAGTCCCAAACTCAAAACAGATACTGGCATACTAACAATCGCATTAACTTTTTGCATAGAAATATGGATCAATTGGATTCACATCTAGACGAAACAGTGATTATTCATATCAAATTTTTTTTTAAAAAGCAATTTTTAGTCACTCCCATAAATGTATAAAACATTTGTTTTCCTGATGTGTGTCTTGTTGGGAGAAATTGAAAGTACATCTACATTTTCATTAGTTGTTTTCAAAATATTCTAGGTTTTCCAGTAACAAGCTAATTTTTCCAACCAGCATCATGACAAAACGCTCCATTGCTGGTTTAATTATGTCATATTACATTTTGCACACAATTTTAGAGACTATAAATCAAACACAATCTCCTGAACTCTCTCAAGCATTAGGAAATCCAATTTATCTTGATGAATCTTAGTTTTATGTGTTTTTGTAAGGACATATTTAATTGCTGCTGTTCATCACTGTTTTCTACTTAGTTTGGTATATATTGTATTTTTTTAGTTTGATTTGGTGTAAATTATTGAAGAAATCTGAAGAAGTCTACAAAATTAGTAATCAATGTATCAGTGATGTCACCTTAACGCATATCAATATATTGTATTGTGATAGACATACCGATCATAATAATTTATGATGTTAGTCATACACTAAATTCCAAAAGTTTTTTTGTTTTTTTCATGTTTCTTGAAAGAACTCTCACCAAGGCTGCATTTATTTAATCAAAATACATTAAAAACAGTAATAAGGTGACATATTACAAATAATGTTTCCTATTTGAACATATTTTGTAATGTCATTTATTTCTGTGATGCAAAGCTGAATTCTCAGCATCATTACTCCAGTCTTCAGTGTCACATGATTCTTCAAGAAATAATTCTAATATGCCGATTTGCTGCTCAAGAAACTCTAATATTATTATTAATATCAATGTTGAAAACACTGCTGCATACAAAGTTCAAAAGAACAGCATTTATTTGTAGAACTCTTACATAGCATCAATGAAGTTAGTTACTTTTTGTTAGTAGCTTGTAGTGAGGCCAAGTACTTTATCAAAACAGTAGTTTGACTGTAGCTGAACTACTTTAAATGACTAGCTTGTGCTTGGAAAGCTGCAGTTTCAAAGTATCTGCCCAGCACTGCTGTGTGTGTTCGTGGCCGATGTGACTCAAAAAGAGTACCCTTTCACAAAAGGGTAGCGGGTTGTGGAAACCACGCTCGATTGTGGGTCTGCGATGTAAAAAATGAATAGAAAGTTATTCTAGGGCTCTTTATTTTGTGACTGAAGTGCATGTGCCAGGCGTGCGAGTCAGAAACGCAAACAGTAATTACACTCGAGCAGTTTGAAGCCAGAGTTGAGAGATGCATTGTTATTTTAATGGTCCGGATGGGGAGGGCTTGAGTCGAGTGAAGGATGTGCACTTACCCGGTGTGTGTCTCGTTCACACACGTCAGGTTCTGAAAGCCCAGAGGAGGAGTGTTACGCAGCAACTTCAGACCCTGAGAGTGACAAGAGGATATTTGATCAAACTTGATGGAGAGCGCGCTAACCAGCCTCCATCACAGTTCAGAGAGTCTGTTCTGCTGTCCTATATAGACTGAGATAATGACACACTTTAGGGAAGCCTTTTAGGGTTTAAAATAGCACCCTATTAGTTCCACTATAAATCACAGCCTGAAAGAAATGCCTCAATAAAATACTTCCAAAATAAAATGTTTCTCAAAATACGTTGACATGCAACTCAGTTTTAAAAAAGCTAGTTTCTGATATAGTTTCTATATTTTTGCCTATTTTTACTTGACAGAGATTGAGAAAGTGACAAATTGACTCTGGATATGTTACAGTCCAGGTGTAAAACTTGATCACTTGCATATTTAAAATAAATTAGAATTAAAATAAATAAATGCTGGTTGTGTAACGTAATGCAGACAAAACAGTGTCTTTTAATCTCAGTGACAGGGTTAGTGTAAAGGGATAGTTCACCCAGAAATGAAAATTTGATGTTTATCTGCTTACCCCCAGGGCATCCAAGATGTAGGTGACTTTGTTTCTTCAGTAGAACACAAACGTTGCAGTCTGTCAGTCTTATAATGGAGGTGAATGGGAATCACGGCTTTGAGAGTAAAAAAAAAACATACACAAGCAAAACCAAATTAAACCCTGCGGCTCGTGACAATACATTGATGTGTAAAGACACAAAACGATTGGTCTGTGCAAGAAACTGAACAGTATTTATATCGTTTTTTACCTCTGATGTCCGTCCATAGGTGGTGGTAATGCACTTATAAGTCTGCGATCCGCCGTAAAGCGAGAAGAAGAAGAAGCGCCTGCTGTTGAGAACGCACTCAGGAGGACGCGGCGCCGCTCAGGACAGTTCGAACATTTCGGACAATGCGTGAATCAGAGGTAAAAAACTATATAAATACTGTTCAGTTTCTTGCACAGACCGATCATTTTGTGTCTTTACACATCAATATATCATCACGAGCCACAGGGTTTAATTTGGTTTTGTTTGTGTATGTTTTTTTTTACTCCAAAGCCGTGATTCCCATTCACTTCCATTATA
>NW_015650709.1:777132-791711 GCF_001515625.1 Sinocyclocheilus rhinocerous | reverse complement strand
CGGTGTGTGTTAAAAATCTTATTTTGTGTTCTACTGAAGAAACAAAGTCACCTACATCTTGGATGCCCTGGGGGTAAGCAGATAAACATCAATTTTTCATTTTTGGGTGAACTATCCCTTTAAGTTAGCTACCGTACAATTGGTCTTTCAAGTGTCTGTATCAGCTCCCAACAATTCATCACTAAAAAGTGTCTAGAACAGACGTATTTGAGAGGCTGTGAATATAAGAGTTGGGAGTGGAGTAATAATATGCATTTTATTTTTTGGGTTACCATTTAGGTCAACCATAGCTAACATGATCACAGCCCTCGCAGCATCAGCCCTCTTCAAAGCTCTCAAACAAACTAAGACTAATTTACTTTTTCAATAAATTTTTGCAAATTAATAACTTTTGTGTATTATCTTTTCTGTGTAGCAGCACATAAACCACTTGAAATTAAAGCGTTAGTTCCTTGAAATTCAAGGGTTAGTTCCTCAAAAGTGAAAACTATCATATTTTTTTGAATAAACCAAAATGTAAGTCACTATTGGCTGTAAAAATGTCTTTTTTTGGAAATAAACTAATGGTTGCACTACTGTTCAGAAGTTTGTGGTCAGAATGTTCTTTGATTTTTATGAAAATGATTAATATTTCAAATAAATGATGTTCTTTTGAACCTTCTATTTATCAAAGAATCCTAAAGTCACAAAAGCATAAATGTTTCCAACATTGATAAGAAATGTTTTTTGAGCAGCAAATCAGCATATTAGAATGATTTCTGAAGAATCATGAGACTAAAGCAATGATGCTGAAGCATTTACATATATTTATGTACTTAATAAAAAATATTCTGCAATTGTACTTTTGGTATACTAAACTGGCATATTTAAAGTCTGCTAAATTGGAACAACTAATTTTGTACTTAATGCACTTTAATTGTGTGGAAGTAGTGCTGAAGTCCAACTAAAGATATACTGAAGTATATTTGATTGTGCAAAAGTGGAACTATTGCAAGTATAATTCAGATACACTTTAAATATCTTGCATTTATCCTCGTCAATAGTGACATTAAAACACATTTTAGGCTTAATATTAAGAAATGTGTATTGTGCACAAGTGATACTTCAAATAAAGGTTCATAAATTTTTATATCAGTAAGTCTCGAACGATATGTCACTAAATATGTTAACAGATTTGAACTATACTTAGCATGAAATGTATTTTAAATATATATTTTTTTTAGGGTTTGCATCACAACAATAATAATTTGGACTTTAAAATTATTACATTTGAAAACATTATTCTAAACGTTTTTTTTTCACAATATTACTGGTTTTACTGTATTTTAGCTAAGATAAATGCAGCCTTGGTAAACAAAATAGACTTTTTAAAAGAATGTAAAAAATTACTGACCCCAAACTTTTGAACAGTAGTATATATTTCATTATGGCGAGTTAAGACGTGCTGCGCCAGATTTGACGACAATAAACTGAAAAAGTATTAATGTTTCTACTGCAGAAAGAAAAGTTAAATTGCAACTTTAGATCTCCCAATTGCAACTTCTTTTCTCACAATGTGACTTCATTTCATATTTAAAAATTTCCCACAAACCCTTTTTTATTGTAACTTCGAAGCAGTAGGTTTCTACAGAAAATAGTTAAATTACTACCTCCCACTAATCATCTCCTTCTGCGCTCCACAGAACAACATCACTTTGAGTAAATAACTATTCCTTTAAGGCACTGATTGTCAATAATTACCTGCGCAAAAAAAAAAAATAAAAACTAGGAGGGCAAATGCAGACCCCTCCAAAATTATAGCAGTTGCTATGCTCCTGGTTCTGTTCGTTTTATTTGACATAGCTGTTAAATAAAATCCATGCATGCATTTTAAATGACTTTTAATACAAACACCAAATGGCTCAAATATGATTTATCTGGCTGGCTGGTCTGAGATGGTTTAGATTAATAGATTCGTTCAGGAGGGGTTCGATCCAATAACCCTCTGATTACCGCTCCATTAGCCCTGCTCTCCCAGCTCTCAGCACGATGTGTCCACTGGGATCAGTGCTGCTGGAAACAAGCTTAGTCATCTGCAGTTTTCTAAAAAGCTCTTCATAGCACAGGGGGGGAACTATGCTCTTGAGTGTTCATTATTTTTCTCTCCACCCCTAATCCCTTTTTTCGTGCTATTCCTACCGTAAGTAACATGTTCGCTTGCGCTCTGAAATCCCTTTGATCGTCCCATGATATGGGTTTGTGAAAGCAGCGTCTGAGGTTTTCAGGTGAGCCTAAATCTGTGTACTTCCCCGTCTGCCTCTGGCTGTTTGTCCTTTTATTATCTTCAAATAATCCTTTCATCCCTCTCGTTTTCTCACCAGACTCTCCGGGGTGCATTGGTGACAGCACTGTCCAACCAACGGCCTGAACCTGCCCAGGAAAGGAGCCACGCTTTTCAACTTCTTCTTGATTTTCACACCCCACGACAGCTACCAAAGAAGAAACACACACACACAGAAACATATAAAAGGGTTTGCTGGGACACAACGAAAGGAATAAACCAACCGGCGTTGGGAGTGATAAAACCATCAGCACTTTTTCCACTTATTTCAAGCTGAGATAAGAAACAATGCTCTAGCCAATAGCACGGCTCTTGTTCTTAACGCCGGGATGCGACATGTTCCAATTTTATCGCTTCTATCATTGCTCCATTTGTTTCACATTTCCCAACATCAAAGCAGGACGGATCGATGTTTGAATGCAAACTGCACAGGGAGGGAAGGAATGTGAAATCTATTCATGAGTGGTTACTACAAAGGTGTCCCAATTGAATCGCAATCAATTTGGGCCTTTGTGACAGAATGGCGTCCCCTGAAAGATTTCTACTGAAGAGGACATCCATTTAAATTGATACTAATCATAACATTTTAGCACAGACAGATAAGAGACATGGCTGGAGACAGTAGGACTGATTTATCATCATTCAGAGCCGTCTCAACAACAGACGCTATTACAAAGTATCTAATCATCATCTGTGTGGGAAATATCACTTACAGCAATCAATTATTAAATAAGACTGCATAATGGATAGGGGCTCCAGCACCCAGGTTAATTCTTTTAAACTCCTTTTCAACGGAAAATAATTTCTGCTGGTGATGTTTCATTAGCTCGGGCTCACGGGTCTTTGGAGTAATAAAAGCATGAGAATATAGTCTGATGTCCAGAGGAGCTGCATTAGGCTGTAATGTTTTTATTAAAATTCGCTACCGCTCATATTTCAGATCAGATAAGAATCAAATGCTTTCGTTTTAGGAGTAAAAGAGAAATATTAGAAAAAATAAAAAATAAAACCACAAATTATACATAAAACCGTTCAAAGTAACTCACTAAATTTCTTTTTACATTTTTTAAATCAAAAAGATTTTTTTTTCACATTGAGATGCAAAAGACTGAGATGCATTAACAAATATCTAATTTCACTTTAAAACATTTTTCACATCACACCTTTCTGAACCATTTTAAACCATCTATGAAGGTGGTTTGGCACGTGCTTGTAACATTTTTAATTCGTGTGTTTTTTTTCCTGTTGTGAACAAGGCCTAACTAGAGATTTCTAAACAGACACCGCTGGGAGTACTTAATCATGTTCTAAGGGGACCTTTTGGCTAAAGGTGAAGCATATAATTTTTCAATTTAAACACTTTCTGACTGGTGATGCAGCAAATGTATGTACATAAAAAGCGTTTTCCATTAATTCCCTAGACTCTGGAGGCCCACCACAGTTTATACATAATACATAATACACTGAAACTATCTGGTCCCTTCTCATAATAACATAAATGATCTTTAATCTCACAAATCTAGTGTTTTGTGCAATTGCTTTGGAAAAGCATCTTTGAATTGAACAAATCAGAATCGCAATATGGCTTACTGTGCTTATCAAATTGCAAAAGGCTGTGATTTAATTAAATAAGCACATAGTCTAATGCGCTGAAGGATTCAGAGCGATGTGCGGCATGCAAGCAGCTCATGAGCCAATGTTTTTATTGTATCGTGTTCACAGTAAATCTTTCCACTCTCCCATGGGCTGTGAGTTCAACATGCATTTGGCAACACAATATGTGCCAGTTAAGTTTTATTTTCACATTCTCATATTTTATCTTTTTTTTTTTTTTGTGGATAGGTGATACCAGCTATTAACATAACTATTATTATCAGAAGATAAAAAATGTAGGGCAGGTTCTATGCATTGGTTGTTGATTAGAATTTAAGGTGCATTCAAAAATGGAGGCAGATGAATGTGGGCTCGCAGTCGATTGTAAGAAATGCACAGGGTTTAAGAGGACTAGATGATTGGAGAAGTCCTGCATGCTTCACCATAGAGAAATCTGCCTTCCAGTTATTTTGATTAAACGTTACAAGGTCAAGAAGAAGAAAGAAATATATGCACAGATGAACTGTGTACAGTAAGATCATTTACAAAATAGAAAATGCCTTTTCATGATGACTAGGGCTGGGTTTTGACACAAATTTCACGATTCGATTCGATTCTCATTCACTAGCTTGCGATTCAATTCGATTACCGATTAGATTCGATTAGATTCCATATCGATTATTTTGGATATATATCAGGTACAGTACATGCCAAATTTTCACAAGGAAAAAAAACATCTCTCAACTAATGTTGTAAAATATACATGAGAGTCAGTTGGTACTACATTACTATAACACTGAAGGTTAAAATTTACTGATTTGTTAAAATTACACTTAATGTTTTTAAAATAATAAAGTTACAATTACATAATATTTCTACTTCAATTCGTTTTTTTAAATATAAACATAATGGTGGCTGTCATAAAAACTTGATGGATTTATTCAAACATAAATTAAATTGAACTGAGGCGCTACAGCGATCTGTCACTCCACATTAAACAGTGCCAAAATGGCATTTATTGTTTGAATACTTTAATACAATGGACAGAATTTGAAATCTGAGACTTTGTTTCATATTAAAAGTACCAAAGCACAATGCTTATTGCGATATATTGGATGGGACGTTCCGTCTCCTTCAACATTCCGTCCATTAACTGAAAACAGGCTAGACTAATCGATTCTTGGGATTTAAGAATCGATATCGTTCCGTAAAAATGAGAATCGATTAATAGAGATATCGATATTTTTTACTGAGCTCTAATGACATTTAAAAAAAAAAGAATAATAAAAAAGCAAGTGAAGAAATTAAGACCTAAGTATTTTACAAATGTAGTGTAAAATAAAATAATTTAAATACTTATAAAACATTCATTTTTATTTTACACTGCAGTTGTATTACAATAGTACAATTAATTATTATTATCATTATCGTTATTATTCAAGAGAATAATTATTTGTAGAGAACACCAACACCTTTATGTTCCTCTTTATTATATCACGATGAAAATAACTATATTTCATGTTTGATGTCACTGTTCAGCACTTGGACCATCACTGACACCAAACCTCAAAAAAATAAAACAAAATAATAAAATAAATAAAATGAAATGAAATAAAAATGGGAACACTACCCTAACAAATCGTTTTGTACAAAAAGTCTGTGTGGTTCTGCGCCCACTTGCATTACCTAGAATTGTCATGGCTCTGTGCAGAAAATGTTCTCTCCAACCTAAGACTGAGAAAAAAACCCGAAAAATGCTCATTGAACCCTTGCTCAGAAAACTAAGTGCATTTCCGAGTAATACAATAATTTGGTCGAGCCACCATACGGTTATTACTTCTTGGTGCAAAGCAACAACTCCATCTAATCTGAAAAGTTTTCAACCTCACTCCTGACCAGGTGAGTAGATATACGTCTTGCATCAATTATATATATTTAAAAAATGATATAACGAGCTCACAAAGGTTACACATGATTGACTCCTGACAGCGTGTGTGTGTGTGTGAGCGTTTTGGCCGTGTGTGTGCATTCATTAACAGAAGCCAGAGTTACCTTATGCTTACCTGGTGCTGTGCTTTGAATCTGATTATGATAATCACCATCATTACAAACACAGATAACATTTTTCAATCTGATACAGCAACGTTAATGAACCAATCAAAAACGGAATACATTTGAGGTCATTTTCATCAGCGTTTGATAGGACGCAGCTTCTGTGGGAATTTATCAAAGAGCTTTCTGACTTTGTTCACACCGCATCCAATTTCAGCTTGTTTTTCAAACAATTTGCAAGTGATGAAATCTGATCTTTATGTTCAGACAGTGACGTCACCATCTACAGCGGTTGCCATAGTAATGACATGGCCAGGATGAACTACTTTGAAATTTAATATGACCATTCGCCAATTTTAGTCACATTTCGTGCTCATTTATTGCCGTTCACATAAACCACTAATAAGATTTGAACTGGATACAGAAAAAGATTTTTTCTGCCTACCTGAACAAAGCTTTTGTCGTCTTCAATGTTCTTTTCTCATCAACAAATGAGAATCAGCAAAGACTTATGTCACATTCTTATGTTTCCCGCTCTATTACACAGTAGCTCATTATTTGTGTTATGAATCCAACCTGCCCTAGGAGGACTACTAGATTATCAAAGACCTAATCAAGAACCCTCAAGTGGACTGACTCTGAGGTAATCTACATACGAGTACTGTTCAGGTGAACTGAAAGTCAGCAGCTCTTAGGGGGTAAACCAACACTGCCAACAACAGCTGGGAGAAGATGGGATGGCGTTTAGGCTAATCGTCTGCAGCTGGTCTGAGTTATGAATTCAATTATGTTCTAGAAAGTAGGTGGATTTGGAGAGAGATGGGATGAGTGAAAATATGACATTGAGAGAGGTCCTTGGGTCTTAGATGAATGTACTGTTGACAGATTTTATGCTGTCTATATAGCATATACTGTATATTGACTGGACAATACTGACAGCTCAAGTTCAGGTCAGTACGATTTTTGTTTTGAAAGAAATTTATGCTTTTATTCGGCAAGGATGCATTAAATTGATCAAATGTGTCAGAAATGTCAAATAAATGCTTTTCTTCTTGTTTCGTAACACAATTCACAAAAATATTAGCCTTCACAACTGTTTTCAACATTGATAATAATGAGAAATGTAAAACGTACTCAGCCTGAAGTATGGTTGGGTGATAAAACGATAACGATAATTATCGCAATATTTTCCTCGATAAAACAATTCGATAAATGTTTCTTTGTAATTGTTAAAGGGATAGTTCACCCAAAAATGAAAATTCTGTCATTAATTATTCACCCTCTTGTCGTTCCAAACCTGTAAGACCTTCGTTCAGCTTCAAAGATATTTTTGATGGAATCCGAGAGCTCTCTGACCCTCCCATAGACAGAAAGGATCCTAACACAATCAACATTTGAGGTCATTTTCATCAGCGTTTGATAGGACGCAGCTTCTGTGGGAATTTATCAAAGAGCTTTCTGACTTTGTTCACACCGCATCCAATTTCAGCTTGTTTTTCAAACAATTTGCAAGTGATGAAATCTGATCTTTATGTTCAGACAGTGACGTCACCATCTACAGCGGTTGCCATAGTAATGACATGGCCAGGATGAACTACTTTGAAATTTAATATGACCATTCGCCAATTTTAGTCACATTTCGTGCTCATTTATTGCCGTTCACATAAACCACTAATAAGATTTGAACTGGATACAGAAAAAGATTTTTTCTGCCTACCTGAACAAAGCTTTTGTCGTCTTCAATGTTCTTTTCTCATCAACAAATGAGAATCAGCAAAGACTTATGTCACATTCTTATGTTTCCCGCTCTATTACACAGTAGCTCATTATTTGTGTTATGAATCCAACCTGCCCTAGGAGGACTACTAGATTATCAAAGACCTAATCAAGAACCCTCAAGTGGACTGACTCTGAGGTAATCTACATACGAGTACTGTTCAGGTGAACTGAAAGTCAGCAGCTCTTAGGGGGTAAACCAACACTGCCAACAACAGCTGGGAGAAGATGGGATGGCGTTTAGGCTAATCGTCTGCAGCTGGTCTGAGTTATGAATTCAATTATGTTCTAGAAAGTAGGTGGATTTGGAGAGAGATGGGATGAGTGAAAATATGACATTGAGAGAGGTCCTTGGGTCTTAGATGAATGTACTGTTGACAGATTTTATGCTGTCTATATAGCATATACTGTATATTGACTGGACAATACTGACAGCTCAAGTTCAGGTCAGTACGATTTTTGTTTTGAAAGAAATTTATGCTTTTATTCGGCAAGGATGCATTAAATTGATCAAATGTGTCAGAAATGTCAAATAAATGCTTTTCTTCTTGTTTCGTAACACAATTCACAAAAATATTAGCCTTCACAACTGTTTTCAACATTGATAATAATGAGAAATGTAAAACGTACTCAGCCTGAAGTATGGTTGGGTGATAAAACGATAACGATAATTATCGCCTCGATAAACTCGATAAAACAATTCGATAAATGTTTCTTTGTAATTGTTAAAGGGATAGTTCACCCAAATCTGTCATTAATGTCATTAATTATTCACCCTCTTGTCGTTCCAAACCTGTAAGACCTTCGTTCAGCTTCAAAGATATTTTTGATGGAATCCGAGAGCTCTCTGACCCTCCCATAGACAGAAAGGATCCTAACACAATCAAGGCTCAGAAACGTAGCAAGGACATCAGAGAAATAATCCATGGGACATCAGTGGTTCAACCGTAATTTTACGAAGCTACAAGAATACTTTTTGTGTGCAAAGAAAACAAAAATAACGACTTTATTCAACAATTCCGTCTCCTCTGCGTCACCCTATAGCGTGAGTATCACATACGTAAACAACATATGCAACGTATGTACGCGGATACGTTGTTTACGTTCAGATCAAAGCGTAAACAATGTTAACAATGTATCCTATGCTACGTATGCTATGTTTCTGAGCCTTGATCGTGTTAGGATCCTTGCTGTCTATGGGAGGGTCAGAGAGCTCTCGGAATTCATCAAAAATATCTTAATTTGTGTACTGAAGATGAACAGAGGTCTTACAGGTCTTGAACTAACCCTTTAATGGGCCAAAAGTGGAACGAAAGAGCGCTAGGCATTTGAACCGTGCCACACGGACCGTTTATCCACTTGGTTCAAAATTCAAACAGCAGCGCAGCGTGAGCTTACTAGAGCAGATGCGTTTACTCGCTGATAAATCTCAGTCACGCGACACTTAACATAGCTGTGAGATCCAGTGTGAAGCGCTTTAATTCAGCGAAGAACACAAATGACTTGGCGATTTAAACTAATTTAAAGCCAGATGAAACAACTCTGACAAACAGGAGAAACACTGTGCGCAATGATACAGTCAGAAGACTTTTCAATCTACAAATTGCCATCATTTACCATGAATTTACTATAGTAACACTAACTGCACCATGGTATTGTGGCAGAAATGTGGGATTGTGGTTATCATGATCTAAATGTATGCTACTATGGAAGACCAATGGTTAATTTTAATAAAACTCAAACAGTCAGAATAATTACATTTCACCATATGATAATGAGGTAATAAAGATTTGAAATTTATTGTGATAATTATCGATATCGACTGATATTAAATATTTTATCATGGTCCTTTTATTGGCCATATCGCCCAGCCCTTGCCTGAAGTTACTTTTATTCTAAACTTTCTGAAATCTCTTTTTTAACATACATTCTGTTCTAACCCCATATATAACAGCCAGATGTGTCATGTGAAATGAAAATCTTACCGCAGGACGTTTGGGCTGGAAACCGGAAGGATTTTCGCTGACTGGGTCCATGATTCTTCCGTTGCTGTCCTACCATCAGAAGAAATCCTGAAGAAATAAAAATTATAGATTATAAAAATTGCATACTGTTTATCAGGAGGTGCATTTCAGTAGCTCTAACACGCCAAGTGATACAAAACGAAAGATACACATGATGCAACAAGAAGCAATGCACATCTTTAAATGAGAAAGAAAAATTGAAGCTGATTATTGAAGCTGATCAGCTGTGGTCACAGCTTCATGAAATGTCTGCTTTTGTGTTCCTCAGCAAAAAAACAACAGCATATGGGTTTGAAATTACATGGGAGAATAAAAAATAGCAATTTTCACTTCTAGACAACCTCCTTGATCTGAAAAAGATGAAAGTTTAACATCAGTTACGCTGTAGTATAGTATTGAAGACATCTACTGCTGAGTGCTGACTAGACTTGTGCCGGTATTCGGTAATGCGATATATCACGGTAATGAATATGCACGATATTGTTATCGTGGGCACTTCTAAATACCGTGAATAATTATATATTACAAATTATTCAGAATTTTGAATGCATTTTAAGAATACTTTTCCCATCAACTGGTCAAAATGCACAACACTGCTGTATGCTGCGTGAAAGACGCGTGCGCACTCTGATGTAAACAAGCGCGGACGAGAAGCACATGGCGGAATCGTGATAATACCGTATACCGTGATAAAAGCATTAGCAATTAATCGCAACATGAACATTTGATACCGGCATATCCCTAGTGCTGACCAAACATAAAACACAGCAGGAACATTAATACTGAATTTAAGAGTGTAGATTTGTTTTATTTATGCAGTGGCATTTTTTCATGACAGTGTATCCTTCAAGAAAATTGAGGGAACACATGTTGGAAGTTTCTGGAAGTGTCTTTCACTGCATCTGCATTAATATTGAAATCTAATGACCTTCCCCTATCCAATAATAACAGTACAAGCATAAACAAGACCAGGCCTAAAATCTTATTCTCTCCAGCACCCTCAAAATCTTCATTATCCCTATCTCTCTCTAAAGCTGAGTGTGTCCTGGCAGAATATTCTGGCTCTCACACTGTTCATCAAACTTTGCCCCTGTAGCTACAATTATTTCATGTCCGGCCATCTCCATATCTCTAGTTAGTCCTGTTTTCATATCTCATGCCTTTTCTCCACATTTGCCTCAGCATTACAGAAATAAACACAACTATGCATGTTTCATTTTGTGCATTATTATCTTGTGAAATGTGTCAGAACACATTTCTGAACTTCTCAAACCTGTATGATTATTATTCTGTGGAACATAAAAGAAGATGCTTTGAGAAATGTTTCCATACAATGGAAGTCACTGGTCACCAGAACAGTCTGGTTCTCCACATTTTTCAAAATATCTTCTGAAATTGCATGTTTCCTTTTTTTGGTGAACCATCCCTTTAAAATCAATACATTTATATCTAGCAACCTGAATAATAACAAATCCACTTTAATGACACAAACATTTGAAGATAACTATCACCCCAATGAGTACTAAAGTTACCATCACAGCAACAGAAGAGTGCACATTAAGCATGTTCAAGAGACCTTGCATCTGCACACTAAAGTATGTTTCTGGCCTTGTTTCTTTCTCATTATTCAATTTTCATTCAAATCTGAGCCAAGGGAGGAACAACAATGCCAAAAGCTCTGGCAGAAAATGGAGAGGGTACCTTCAGGTATCTGAATTAAAAAAAAATATATATATGCACTGATATGTACAAAACAGTTGGTGAGTCATTGCTGTTATGCAGTACCTTTTGAACTCAATGACTCGGTAAAACTTTACTTTCATGAATATGGCCATTCGCTTGTGTTTTTCACATTCCATTTACTTAGTAGCACTCATTTCACTTCTAATGAGCACTTTGTATGCAGCACAAATACATTTACTAAGTAGTTTTGTTTCATGATTCAATATTCTAAATCATTCCTTGGGGAATTTGCAGACTATGAATATGTCTGTCACCATCTTTATCTGCCAATACTTGCGAACACTAGGCATTTTCTTAATTCTTTCTTAACAGTCTGATCATTCTTACAATGGATCAGCAGCATACTTTAGGATGTCACTCAGCTCGTCTTGGCAATCTAAATAACTCTAGATAAAGCTATATCAACCGATCAACTGTTTTGGATTTAAAGGAATTAATTCTATGTATTAGTTCTACTGTTGATTTTTTTTTAACTATCAGGACAGATTGGTTTTGAGTAAAAACACTGCACAAAATTGCTGAGACTTTATTATTGTGCTATATTTTCCCACTAATATCCTACTTGGGGGATGTCCTGTCATAATTTACTCATGTTCCAAATTCATTTGACTTTCTTTATTCCACGGAACACAAAAAAAATTACATTCTCAGTCACTGTTCACTTTAATCACAATTTTTCCCTCAAACAATAACCGTGAATAGTGACTGAGAAGAAGCCCCACAGAAGAAAGTCAATACAGGTTTGCAAAACATGAGGGCAAGCAAATGAAGACAGAAAGACAAACTGGCAACATGACTGTCTATCTTTAAAAAAAAAAAAAATGATATAAAAGAGAAAAAAGAAATGAGAACGTACTTCATGTCACTTTAATCACAATTTTTCCCTCAAACAATAACCGTGAATAGTGACTGAGAAGAAGCCCCACAGAAGAAAGTCAATACAGGTTTGCAAAACATGAGGGCAAGCAAATGAAGACAGAAAGACAAACTGGCAACATGACTGTCTATCTTTAAAAAAAAAAAAATGATATAAAAGAGAAATAAGACATGAGAACGTACTTCATGACAATAATGAATCGTATGTTTTTATTTTACCACACAAGTGCCGTGACTCGTGACTCAACCCATATCACTCACGACTCTGAGAACCAGCCGCGAGCATCTGAAGCTCGTGAGGCAGCTCTGCTTCACGCGCACAATCAAAACACCGCACAACAGCAGCACGTGCAGCTCCTTTTATTCTTCGTCTCTAGGCTATGACTCACTTAAGAAAACTACCTTGATGATAATATTATTTATAAGGTGAATAATACAATATAGATGATCTATTCACTCAGCCCCAGCAGTTCCACAAATGCAGTTCAATAGAAAACATTCAGAGCACGTTGCTTACAAAAGCTGTCTGCTTCTTTGACGGACAAAACGAGAACAGCTGAAGGGTACGAACTCCTTTAATATGCTGTTATCCATTACTGCAGATTTAGGAGTAAGAGAAAAAATAATCACTTCCCAATCGACCCAGGCTCATTTAATAATATAAAAAGGCCTCAGCATTAATATGGAAAGTAACGTTAAGTTAGTCAGGACGAGAAGCTAAACGAGGCTAGATCGGTCGGTGCTTACTAAAGTCCGCAATATTCAGCAAAACCAACCTATATTTCACCACATCCATATTAAACGACTATATAAAAACAATACTTTGATCGAGTAATTAAAGAATGAGTAACATGTCGGACTCACCTGCAGCGATTAAAGTTGCTGTTACTTGTGCAGCTCATCTGTTCATCGCCCCCTACAGGTGAGGAAATTAAGCTTTAAGATTAATTTGCATTCGTGTTTGCCTTCTAAGACTAATCCATTTATTTATTTATTTATTTTTTAAAGAAGTCTCTTATGTTAACCAAGGCTGCATTTACTTGACCAAAAATACAGTAAAATTGTAGTAAAATTGTAAAACAGTAATATTGTGAATTATTATTACAATTTAAAATATTTATAATGAATTAGAATGATTTCTGAAGGATCATGTGACACTGAAGACTGGGGTAATGATGCTGAAAATTCAGCTTTGCCCTTAAAGGAATAAATTACATTTTAAAATATATTAAAATAGAAAACAGTCATTTTAAATTGTAATAATATTTAATAATACTACTGTATTTTTGATCAAACAAGTATTGTTGAGCACAAGAGACTTTATAGATATTATATTATATTATATTATATTATATTATATTATATTATATATATTATATTATAATTTATGGTCATGCACCACATGGCTAAATTATAGGATAAGGATAGATTAGATTAAATTTGATGTAAAATATTCTTCGCCTTAGCTGTTTTTATTTTTACCAGCATCTGTATTATTTTTCTACCAGTAAGTCTCTGGTCCAGCATGCCCTTCAGTATTCAGCATTTCTATTATTCTCTTTTTTCAAGCCCCAAAACTTTTCCCCTCCCTGCTGTATTGTCTTCTTTTCCATTCTGTTAAGATTTTATTTATTTATTATTATTTATTTTATTTATTTTGACATTTTTGATTTGTCCTGCCCCTTGTCTTCTTTATTTGAACAGGATTACGCTGGTTCAGATGTCCGCATGTTGAATAAATCATCGTGTTTGCCTATCTTTCCAGGAAATTGTAAAAAGTTCCCTGTTTGTTCAAAGGACATCTTGAAGCCCAGGTCTCCCTCTTATAACCTTTGTTCTGGCTTGGAAATGTTTGCAAGGTTACCATCACTTCATCTCACAACAAGCAGTGTTGGGAAGGTTACAGATTTACAGATTACAGATTACAAGTTACCCTACTTAAAATGTAATAAGTAGTGTAACTTTTCAATTACTTTATTAAAGTAATGTAACTGATTACATTTGATTACTTTTTGATTACTTTTCTAAATTTCTAATGTTTTCAACTGTTAATCATTTTCAAACATGTAAACCAGGCAGGGTTAACCTTACAATATGTGCTCAACACTGATAACCGTCAGACTTTCGAAATCCTTCATCACTTGAATTAAGATTATAATATTTTAACACATCCACCACAAAATCAGACTTTAGTA
>NW_015650709.1:758199-776357 GCF_001515625.1 Sinocyclocheilus rhinocerous | reverse complement strand
AGCTATGATACTGTTTTTGGAATCAAATCTTTACATAGCTATGACAGGAAACACTGGAATCTAACAATGCCTTAGAAAAAAACAGAACTCTTAAAAAAATAAAGCATATACATAAACCCTATAGGAAATATAAGAGTTATCGGATAAGCATGTTATAAACTACTGAAACATTGGTGTTTCATATTTTAGAGCAGTCACTGCAATTTATGAAAGAACTCAATTAAATCTGTATGTGGGAGTGTGTGTGAAAAAATCAGATGTAACCCCATTTGTAATCCTTAACATTTTCATAAGTAACTGTAATTTAATTACACATTTTTTCTTAGTAACTGTAACTGATTAAAGTTACTTTTATTTTGTAATTGAAATTACGTAATTCCGTTACATGTAACTAGTTACTCCCCAACACTGACAACAAGCCAACTGGTAATTTCATTATAATACTTTTAAAATTAAATCATTTTGAAAGGTTTTAGAATATGATTGATTTCACGTCACAGAGCCACTCATCCAGAAATCCCCCCGTCTTTTTCTTCTTTTGATACAGTGCCGTTCTTTGGCATAAGATAATGTCACCTGATACATAAAAGGCCAGCTGCCTAGGTAATAAGAGATGCTCGCTGATTGCATTAGCAAACACTGTTTCATTTCAGTCCAAAAGCACAAACTCAATCGCAGTGGATTTATTATTACAGGCAAAACATGAATAAGTTGATATAATAAGGGATTAGACCCGATGATTTTTCAAAAAGACTTTAAGTGCTTGCGATTTCCTGACATAACATAATTGAAATAGGATTTACATGAATCGTACAGATTTTAAAAGAATCTTGGCAATTGTTAAACAAAGACAGACAACAAAGGGGTTACATAAAGCATTTCTGTTGTCAAAAATGAATAGTGACAAATAAAGAAAAAAATGATTCAGCAGATGAACGTATTGAAAATATCTTATTATGCAAAAGAATCACACTAAAGGACTCTGAATGCGTTTCTGAAGTTCGTTCCTTGTTTGTCTTTCATGTTATTCATACTCATTTTCTTCCTTCAGACAGCTAAACCATACCTATATAGCCATTTGCTTTCAATGGTGCTTATAGGGCAAAAGGTATTTGTGGTTCGGACAAAGGCACTACACAGATACCTGCAGATAGTATAGACTGAAATGCCTCGAAATAGCTAAAGTGTTGTGAGTAACGCTGTGTACGTGTGTCTGTAGCATTTAAGGGGGTCTGAATACTTTCCGTACCCACTGTATGTTTATATGGGTGCCACTGTCAATTAACATTCATTGGGAAAGGAAATTTTCAGACATTGTCCAAGAGGTTTATTTTTTACACACTGCATATACTTGTACCTCTTGCGCATCGTAGAATGTGTGTTTACCGCACTGTTGTGTGTGTGTGTGTGTGTGTGTGTGTGTGTGTGTGTGCATCATGTAGGTGTAAAAGTGGATGCTTACAAATGAGATATGAGACATATACCCTGTCTGTTGAAAATAACAATATGTTCTCTCTTTTGTCTCTTTCCTGTTTTTTTCTCCTCACCCTTAGTCCTCTTAGTGATTTTTGCTTTTTATGTATAGAAAAGCACTTTGTATTCGGCAGTTGTCCCAACCTCTCCAAAAACATTCATCATCGCCCACATTCGTAAATATACACATTCAGGAAAGTTTTTCAGCAATGGTTTTCACTGCTAGTTTAGGTCTGGGTGCTGTTGACTATGTTATGGCAACATTTTATTTAGATTTTACTATTTAATTATTATTAATATACCATGCCCACATGGTTTTTCTGAAAGAAAATAATAAGAAAAGGGAAAAAAAGTAAATAATAAGAAAAAAGGGAGGGGGGGGGTGTAAAAAAGAAATTATATACAGTCAAAACAAACATTTTAAATGAATGAAAACTATGAACTACAAGTATAGCTTCTCATAATTCAAACATTATATTTTGTACATTTTAAAAACCTACTTGATTTAAGTTGTGAGGTACAGTGCTGCGGTTATTTCAAATGTTTGTGATGTAATTTTCAAAATATAATAAATAAAATGACAAAAAATAACACGTTATTTATACTGCAAAAGTATTTATTACAACCTCAAATATACATTTTACATTTCCAGGCCCCTGGCAATCAAATGCTCCAGGACTTTAAAGAAACAGTTCAACCAAAAATGAATATTTTGTCATCATTTGCTCAACTTTGATGTTGTCCAAAACTAGCTGACTTTATCCATTCTGTAAAACACAAAAGAAGAAATGTCTCAGTATTTTTGTCAATGATAACCAGAAGAAAGAGAGTCATACAGGATAAAGACCCGTTCACACCAAGAACGATAACTATAAAGATAAAGATATTAGCAGACGATATCGTCTGTTTATTCTAAGTGCACGCTTGTCTGTCGCTTTAAATTCTCGAGCTCGTTACAGCAGGATGGATTCTGATTGGCTGTCAATGTTTGTATCGTTCATCAGCTGGAAAAAATCGTCCTGAAAGTGATTCCAACGATATCGCTTCTCTGTGCCTTTATCGTTACAGCTGTGGTGTGGACTCTGCTATTCTTTAATATTCAGAACGGTTTTTAGAACTATATCTTAATCGTTATCTTTATAGTTATCGTCCTTGGTGTAAACGGGCCTTAAAAATAACACAAGGGTGAGTACATTTGAACATTTTTGGATGAACATGGACATGATCTCTTTAAATATCAAGCCTTCTATTTTGTCCAAAATGATCTGTTGCATAAAAAACAAGGAACTAAACACTGCAGGCAGCCTTGTGAATGAATTTCCAATACAGTCTGATGAAATACCAATAAAAAGGCTCATCTTAAGTCTGCTGAGAGTTATGGATGTGTTTCTGATACAGGGTTTAATGAGTGTGGGCTTGTCTTGTAAAGACAGAATCCCATGCAATTCCTAATACTGAAGAGAATAAGCTCGCTGATCGAATCCAAGTGAGAATGAGTAGGCCTATTGAGTAATGCACTGGCAAACGTAGCGCGGTACCCATAATCAGTGATATGCAAATCTACACGCTACCCAGCACACATCAATAGGTTAAAGCAGTGCTCTTGGCATCCCAGGATACTTAGAAACCCTATTAGTATTGATCAAGTTTCAGCGCAAATATATGTGGGGGACAAAAGCATGATAAACAGTATATATATATATATATACACACATGCACACTACTACTACTACTACTACTCTGCAAACAAATGCAAAAATATAAATATAAAATAATTATGAATATTATTAAAAATAATTTGATGTACACCATTTGATGGATCTGTGAAGCATCGTCACTATAATTGTTCAGGCAAGCCTTGTGGCGTATACGTTTATGAACTTGTACTGTTGTGTGAGAGCCAAGGGCATTTCCCCAAGAAAAACAAAAACAAACCATATTTCTGTGTAAACTGGCCATAAAAACTTTTATAAAATGAACGCAACAACATACAAATGAATGAGTACAAAGGAATTGTATTAATTTTGTTTGTTTTAATGAATAAATACAACTAAGCTGTGAACAACAGAGTGTGTGTAGCCTATATGAATACTGTAGGTTTTATCCAGGGCTCACTCACACATGACAGTACAAGTTTACGTCAAAAGGCCAGACTGATCAATTCCATTGGAAATGGTGAAAAATCCCCTTATCCCCTTTTACAAACCCCTTTGTATCTGATGACTACTAAACCCATTCACATCCATAATTTTTAATGCCTCATCTTTTCTCATGCCTGTTTGATGTATTCATTAAACAGAAACACAGTCGCAGCAGTCACAGAAACACAGTCACAAGATGTTACTTTGCAAATTAGCAGGATGTGCTGGTATCTACAAATAGATGCCTTGTGGAAAAATATCTGTGATACGTAGATTTCAGAGGCAAAAAAAACAAGAGATGTGCGTGGAATTTGATTAAGCATGCACACAATTGATTCTCCTTGGGTGATTTCACAACATAAAGGCATTGGAGATTTTCCTTTTGTGCATTTTAAATAATCTTGGCCTACTCCTGTCAGATCATCTTCATGTGCGACTGCTTCCCTATCAATTTTCTGACATTCCTTTTGAAGGATTAATGGTTATAGTCTTGAAAAACAAGCGAACATAAATATCTGGACAAGACGTGTTTTGCAATGCATTTCCCTTTTCTCGCTCTCTCTCCCCTAAAAGCTCATCTCTGCAATGTCATGTTGTCCTGTGGGTAGATTTTTTTTTTTTTTAAATAGCTTTCATTTGTGAACAAAATGCATTTGTAAGCGCTTGCAAAGAGCTTTACACATGAACTGAAATACCTCCGGAAGTCTGTTTCACTGTGGGTTTTGTACAGAGAGACTTCACAGATCTGAACTTCACGGGTAGCCTATACTTGATCAAACTTTATCTCATAAATTGATTACATTTCCCCCTACCCCTCGTAGCTATTTACTTCCCTCTACATCTTCTACGATCCCGCTGATCTTCTTCAAGCTCTGATTAAAACACATGAATACAGAGGTTGAAGGGTGACCTTTTGGTCATATAGCATAAGCTGTGCAACACTTGACAATCAGCCATCCATGAGAGGCAGTGTAAAGAAATAGCCTATCCTTTCTGTCATGCTGTCATACTGATTGCTAATGTATGCATGCCAGTGATATCACACTCAGCATGTGATAAAGACAACTTTCAGCTGAGGTTTTATCAGGCATGATAGGAGTCTCTGTTTACTTTGATGTTTTTATCTTACATTCTGGCAGCATAACACTTTATAGTAGTGCATGCGTGAATCTATATTAGGTTTTATTGCAACAATATAGAAGAGTATTGATGTAGGAGTATACTGTATGAATAGATCTGCACTGAAAAAAATAAATAAAAAAATCTGTAAAATAACAGAAAAAATACTGGCGGCTCATTACACAGGACATTATCCATTCTTTTTTTTTTAAAGACATTTCCGTTGCAGTGTAAAATTGCACTGTAAAATAAATTTTTTTTTTGAAAAATTCCTTCAAATTATACATTGTGCCCTATTTTTGCAGATTTTACACCAAGATGCATTTCCATAATTATAATAATAATAAATTATATTTTAAAATAGTATTTTTCTTGAGGAATTGAAGTAATGCATGAATAAACATTGAGGTAAACCATGTGGACTATAGAAACTCCACAATTATGTAGTAATTTTAGTTTGTTTTAAGTTTTAAGTTTGTTGTAAAAAAAAATAATTAGAGTTCATTCAATTAGTAATTGTATTACATATAAGAAAATACAAATTAAATAAATGCATTAATTATATGCAAAATATTTATTAAATACATTTTAATGTTCAGTATTAAATGAGCTTCATTTTGGAAAGAATATAAATGAAACATGGAAAATAAAATAAAAACTAACAAAATTGTAATGTAAAGTTTAGCCAAAAACAAACCACTTAAATATTTAAAATATTTAAAATTAGCATATTGGGTTGACAAAACATCTGTGTGAATATTGTGGTAAACAGATGACAAATCCAGCAGATTTTAAACTAGCATTAGTGTATGTGTGATCTTTCTTATCTTGATGATGTATAATCGTTCATTATCATCACTTGAGTTAAGGGGGTGCTGTGCGTCAATTACATATGAATCTGTGCCAGAGTAATTATGCAGAAAGCTACGCATATTTCCATAGAATCGAAATGCCCATCTTTCACCTAATTGTCCACGTTCCTCACCCATGCAGTTGAATTATTCTTTTATGCTTATTATAGAGTTTCTGAATAAATATCTTTCAGCTACAAATAAAGCCATTTAAATCCATTGCATAGATTTCACAGTCGGCACAGAAAATGAAAAAGCATGGATTGACTTACTGTTAGGACATGAATAGTGAAATATTTCGGAATAAATCACATTTTAATTTATGCATAATGCGTTTAATATATTCCCTCACAGGTGAGCTAACACACAGTAGAGCGGGCAAAAAATTGTTTAAATATTTAAGAAGGCAAGAAGGTGAATATACATGAACTTTCAAGCACACTAAGCTATGCATATTACATACTGGCCAGATACACTAGAAGAATTCATAATTTATCATTTGTATTGGTAACTTTTTTTTTTTTGCTTTAGAAAAGTGCTGATATTTCTCCTCCACTACAATGCACTAAATCTTTTTGGTTAAGCTCTTAAACTCGTTTGCCCTTCTTGCATGCATGTGAATCTTCAGACATATAATCACATATATGAGAATATCAGATCCAAAAGTCAGATCTCAAATGTGATTTACTTCAGTCTTTGTTAAAAAAAAAAAAAACTTTGAGTGAACACCGACTGGGAGTAACTTTTTGATCATCCGAGGAGTCCAAGTTCAAGAGTTCATGAGTTCTAGAGTTCATCAGCAGTATATGGAGGGCCAATCATTCAGAAGGGAATCTCGACCTCTGATGGTACAAAGACATGACAGGAAGAATGCATCAAGAGTGGGAGAGAGAAAGAGGGAAAAGGGATAAAACAAATGAAGGGGATTACAAATCATCAGGGCAGACAGTTAAAGGAATTCAGACAGAAGCACTCAAAAGTGTGAGCTGAAATCAGGATATTTAGATGAAGGAGGTCACCAGGCTTAAGGTGTTTACTGTGATTCACATCAGATGGAAGAAAACATTGCAACACTGATGCAAGCCACATTGTGCAAGGAGGGGTTGGAAACGGATCAGATGGTATGGATCTCAGGCAATGCTTCAACTGTTTGGAGTCAGTAAGATTTTTTTTAATATTATCATTAATTAATACCTTAATTCAGCAAGGATGCATTAATTGATCAAAAGTGATAGTACAGACATTTATAATGTTAAAAATGCTGTTCTTTTCAACTTTCAAAGAATCTTGACAAAAAAATATATAGTTTCCACAATAAATTTAAGCAGCACAACTGTTTTCAATTTTTATTTTTTATTTACTTAGTTATTTTAAATTGAAATAATAATATTCCATTATATTATAGTTTCTGATGTATTTTTAATCAAATAAATGCCTTAGTGAGCATTTGAGACTTCTTTCAAAATTGTGCTGACCCTAAACTTTTAAAATATGGCATATTTAAGAAAATCAAAAACCAGATTTTTATACCATTTGGCTTTGTTACCAGTTATTAAACATCTGCATTCTTCCGGAATCATGATGTGTAATCAGAATCAGAAGAGTTTATATATTTATTAAATGAAAACTAGAACACTAGAAAGACACTAGAACACTAGAAAGACACCGGAGTACTGAAAACTCAAGTCCTAAAAACAGAAAAACACAAACAAAACATGAAACTGGAATTAATCCCAGTAATGTTATGGTTTGATATGATGGAGAAAAAAAAAGAGTAAAATGAATGATTTTCAAAATAAACCAACATGCAAGGGGCAGAGAATGTGTAGAAGTTTGTAAATGATGTTCAAAATATGTTTTCTATTCAATGCAGAATAGTCATGGGATATATGACCTGTTCAGGAAGAATCTGGAATGTCTAAGCAAATAAGGTCATAATGTGAAATGACTCCAACCAGGGCAGATGCTGGAAATTACCGGCTCAAGACAACAAATTTATGGATGGGTGGCAGTGTAAGGACACTTTTTAAGGCTGCCTCTTTGTCTCAGGGCACAAGACATTCCCAGGTGATGACCCAGGCTCACTAAACTACATACAAAATAATAGACACAACATTCCTCACCTCAGCTCCTCTGAAGGAGCCACTGATTCATAGGTTTAATCTATAGATTCAAGTAATGGCTTCAATTAAGGCTGACTCACTGGATGGCATCACATGCTTTCCTTGGTGTCTTCTTTATGTAGAAAGATTAAAACGTAATCAAGAAAAGAGCCTGCGACACAAAAGACACAACCCCTTTTAAGTCATTTCAAACCTCTATTCTTTGTGTACAATCTTTAATATCAGCACACACACTTCAATCTCACAATGTCCAGACAACATAGCCACCACTGAAATAAAGAATCTCATGAGCTCTGTGGATGCAAATCTTACACACAACTGTCCAGCAGACCAGGTTGAAATGTTATGGAAAGTGGAAGATTTGGTTGTTCCAGGTCTTGTGATGGGCTCTATAAAACAAGGAGGGGTTGATAATCCTCTAATACAATCAGCCCAGCAGCAGACATGTGAGTCCTATCTACTGCGGGCACAAACATTAAACACTGAAACAAAACAAGAGATAAAAATATTTCTCTTCATTCCCGGAGAGAGCGCGAGAGAAGGAGAGTGTGATATCAGGAGTTTAAGAAGGGCATCTATAAAGGTCTGAGATGTGACATTAATTATCTGAAAAAGAGCAAGAAATGAGCAGATTGCACTGTAAAAAATAAAAAGATGAATTAACTTAAGGTAAGCATGCAGCTGCAAAGCATTCTTAAAGTACTTCGGTAGTTGGGCCATGTTTTGTTCATTAAAAACAGGTTCAAAATGACTAATTTAAATTAAATAAACCTTCCTCATCCAGAACAACTGAATAGCCATCCTTTGTTGTAAACAGGAGATTGAATGTCCTAAGAGTCATTCACTTAAGAAACAAGATTATTGGAGTACAAAAGAAAATATGGTCACACTTTATTTTAAGGTCCAATCATCGCTATTACCAAAACATTAACTTTGACTTTTGCTTCGATAAACTCATAATTTGCTGCTTATTAATAGTTAGTAAGATATGTAGAATATGGTCATGCAGAATATGTGCTTTATAAGTACTAATAAACAATAAACAAATAATAGGCATGCTAATAATCAACTAGTTAAAGGGATAGTTCACCCAGAAATGAAAATTTGATGTTTATCTGCTTACCCCCAGGGCATCCAAGATGTAGGTGACTTTGTTTCTTCAGTAGAACACAAACGAAGATTTTTAACTCAAACTGTTGCAGTCTGTCAGTCTTATAATGGAAGTGAATGGGAATCACGGCTTTGAGTAAAAAAAAACATACACAAACAAAACCAAATTAAACCCTGCGGCTCGTGACGATACATTGATGTGTAAAGACTCGGTCTCTTCGGTCTCTGCAAGAAACAACAGTATTTATATAGTTTTTTACCTCTGATGCACTGCAATGTCTGAACTGTCTGAACTGTCCTGAGCGTGTCTTAAGCGCATTCTAAACAGCCGGCACGTGGCGCGTCTTCTTCTTCTTCTTGCTTTACGGTGGATCGCAGACTTATAAGTGCATTACCGCCACCTATCTCTCAAATGGACCATTGACACTCCTAATTGAGATTGTAGATAGAGTGTCAATGGTCCATTTGAGAGATGTTTTTTTTACTCTCAAAGCCGTGATTCCGATTCACTTACATTATATGACTGACAGACTGCAACGGTTTGAGTTAAAAATCTTTGTTTGTGTTCTACTGAAGAAACAAAGTCACCTACATCTTGGATGCCCTGGGGGTAAGCAGATAAACATCAAATTTTCATTTTTGGGTGAACTATCCCTTTAATAGTTAGAATTGGTCCCTATACTAAAGTGTTCCCGAAATATTATTTCAGTCTTTCTACTTTTAAATTGTGTCTTTAATTTAATGAGTTACTTGTCATTTCTTTGTGAACTTTACTATCAATTTCTGAGTGAAATTTTTTACAACCGTTTTTTTTGTGTACCAATCGAAGTACAGTAAATTCAAAACTACTTAGCACAGCAGTTATCAGAACTAAAAAAACTGAGGTACAATTACATCATAATATTTAAGTTAATTAACTAACCAAGCATGGTAATTGATATTGAGTAAGCTAACTCATTCAATTCGACTTTGGTAGTTGACCTCAAAGGAATTTACTCAACCCGATCTTATGAGGGGGTGCTGTTTTTTGTATGAATTTGATACAATTTGCAAAAAAGCGTAAAATAGGCTAGTTGTAAATCACCATGAAAGTGTGCTGAATTTACCTCACAGCACGCTAGCTTTATATACCAACTGACACTGAGTATTTACAGGAATTTTTAGTTTTCTAGCTTATGTTGAAATACTTTCTTCTTTTCCAGTTTAACATGCAGACACAACTATTAGCCATTTCTTGTTAAAAAAAAAACAATGTGATGTTTCATTACTTTGTTTAATCCTGACCAGCCTGGCATGGCAACAGCTCAACCAATGTTGTGAGTTTGGGGCGGGGGTACCTGTCTTTCTGACCAATGACAGGTGGGGATAGTGTTGTTAGGAAACCTGTTCAAAAACAATAATTATTTGCTTTGGTAAAACAGAAATTACACCCTTAATCTTTAAAGATTGCAGTATAAGGTGGAGTTCTTTCATCATTACAGGTAATTAAGGAGTCTGATCAGGACTTTATTGCCTCAGGTATGTAACATTAATCATGCACCACTGTTGTGAGACTAATAACATAATTTTTTATAAACTACATATATGAACTCATATAAAATTCATGAGTTTAGAAGAAAGCGTTACCTAAATGCTTAACGTCACAGTGGAATGGATGCATGAGAAGCCAAACTTGCTTCTTTTCTTGAACGAAGGCTTTCAGGTGTAAAATAGATCAAATTCTCTGGAGAGCCGCATATTGATGAGAAGCAGAGCAGGGAGTGAGAGAGAGAGAATAAAAAGCAGAGAGAGAAAATCACTGCTGCACTTTTATGTGCTCATTAAAGTAGCTTTTCAAGGTTGGTCAAATATCTTGATTGATTGTTGTGGACCATACTAACAGATATCTGTATAATATCTCAATGAATCAAACACATATTTCAACAGACCAATGTATATACTCTAGCAACTGCTATACTTTGTGGAACATGTGAGCCGCAAACAGAAAAGGCCAGTCAAAGTACAACGCAGCCAACACGTCCAAAACATTTAGGAGAAGTGTCTGAACATAACGCCATCACACATTTCTACTGTTTCACTCCAGAGGTGAAGCGAATGCATCACAGGCATACACAATCATTTAGTCAAAACTGCTCACCAACAACACTGACATGCATTCAAGCCCTTTCACGGCCTTCATCTATTTAAACCACAGCAGTTAATGCACTGTGAAGGTGTAAACAAGTGAGGCAAATGGAAAGTAAACACTGGTGCTAAGCCAAACTCTACAATTTTATCCATTGCAGAACATTATCTTCTGGGTTTACCCTGCCGGAAAGACTGGCTTTACCAGAATTTCCATGCCAGTTCGGTGCTGGACAAAAATAGCTAGGGAAGCTAACTGACCAGACCAGCTCCACAATTATCTGAGCTATAGAGTCATATATGAATTTTAATAATGTATCTAAAATTGGTTTCAGTTGTTTTTCTGTTGTTTTCATGGAATTTTAGGGGGAGGGGGGATCTGATACTTAAATGAAACATATCTTGGAATTTTAGTATCCTCTTGCAATTAGTGATATTTTAGTGTGTTATAGTATTTTTTAGTATTTTGAACGAGCATTTAATTTGATATTTTCAGTTTTCATTTGAATTTTATTTTAAGTTTTAGTAATTTGTAATAAAATGTGATTTTGACATTTTTAGTAGTTTTTTTTCAAATATTTATATTTAGCTTTAATTTTTATTTCAGTTTTAGTCTTAATAATTTTTGCTTAACTTAAACTTATTTTATTTCAGTTAGTTACCAAGGAAACATTTCAAATTTCTATTTAAATTTTTAAGCTGAAGTTGGAGTTTTTAACCTAATATTTATAATTTTAATTATAATTTAATATAATTTTATTTTATTTCAATTATTAAATTCTTAAAATATTTTATTTTTTATTTTTTAGCTAACAATAACAATGCTTTGTGAAAGGGCAACTCCTAAGCAAAAATAAAATAAATAAATATTAAATAATTACATAGTTTCTTTTAAAAAATATTTTTTAATTAAATCAGCTTTGACCAAAATTTAATTCAAGAAAGTTCAGTTTAATTCAATGTTTTATTGTCTCTATTTCATTTCACATTAAATATCTTTTTTTTTAATTTTTTTAAGTACATTCAATTATTATTATTTGTAACTACATTAACATTATAATTGGCCAGACTCGCAAAACTCAATTTAATACAATGAGGGATGATGGGTCCCTTCTAAATCTCCATCAAGGGCTTCTTAGTTTGAAAATGTTTAAGACCCCTGGTCTATATCCATTTAACTTTCAAAACAACTTAATTTATCAGTGAATATCAGCCATAAGAAAAACTATACAGTATTTTGTATTTCTGTATTTTGTTCAGTACTAACAGTTAAATCCCTCTGTGAGTCACTAAAAATATTGTCCTATTTATGGAGTGAATTCAATCCGGTTAGAAGACGACTGTTTTTATATCCGGCTGAAAACACCATAGCTACCATGCTGAGATAATGACTGAAATTAATGCAACACTGCTATTAATATCCAGGCTTTCCTGCTACGATCTTCACTAAAAGAGTTGCAGCACTGATAGAATCAGCTACTATATAGTGCTTAACATGCTAGAACTCCCACAGCCCCTTTAGAGCCCGCAAGACATAATCAAGAGCATCTTGGGGAAAAAGCCGTTTTGTCTGCAGCGTTTTGGAATAGTGCTGACTGGACAGAATGAAATTGAGCCATGTTTCATTCCTGAATATCCTAAACATGCAATAAAGCTCATCCGCACCCCAAGAGAGAAAACTGTAGAGTTTGCAGTTCCGTTCCTCAGGGATGGAGCTTCTCCCCAGCTTCCTGTGACAGCGCTTCTGATCATAAAGCTGTTAATTATCTGCCATTAGCCAATACTGGATAGAAAGGGGCGTGATGAATGTGCTTGCAAATGGGAGAGTTCCTCTTTTGTAGGAACACCCACAATGCCTCTATACAACTGATTGCTCATTGCAGTGTTAAAAATGGAGGCCATGAAAAAGACGGATGTTTGGTACAATAAACAGCAATGTTGTAGGTTATGTATAGTTGATATAGAGACAAAGAACAAGAGAAATTCCCAAGCGACATAAATGAAGTAAAAAGAAGTGTTTCTATGGGCAGTTTTATCATTAAAATTGTTTATTAAATAAACTTGAGTTACATCTTAAATTTAACTCTTGTTTAATTTTATTTAGTTTGTCTGCTTACAATATTTTACAGTCAATATACACGATTTACAGAAGAATTCTGACTTTTTTTGTGGGGGGGGGGGATTTAATTTTTGCAGTCATGAACACATCATTTCCAAAACGTAAAATCACCATTCATTCTGTGGTTGGAAAATACATTTTCAAATAAAATGGCTGACTGCTTCAATGGCTTTAGAACTTCATTTACCTTAAAGGGATAGTTCACCCAAAAATGAAAATTACTCCATGACGTATTCACCCTCAAGCCATCCTAGGTGTACATGACTTTCTTCTTTCAGACGAATACAATCAGAGTTATATTTAAAAAAAATGTCCTGGTTCTTCCAACTTTTATAATGCCAGTGAATGGGGGTCGAGATTTTGAAGCCCAAAAAAGTGCATCCATCCATCATAAAAAGTGCTCCTCAAGGCTCCGGGGGGTTAATAAAGGCCTTCTGAAGTAATAATCAATAAATGGTTTATTTCACTCTCATCTTAGTTTTAAAAACATCGTAATATTTTATAATGGATATTTATTGCTGAATATTGAAAGTCTAGGTCCGGAACAATGGTAAATCAATAAAAAGCATTTCAAAAATTACAAAAATAAAGGTCAAATGTGAACAAGTTTAATGTTCTAATGTGAACTTCAAATAACAACAGTCGTAATAAAAATCATACATATACGGTACAAGTCTGCGATGGAGATTCCCAGTCACCAAGTCTAAGGCACTTAAATACCAGGCATCAAAATTCAATGCATGTCTAGTAGTTTAACAAACACAACAGGAGCCCCTTAAGCAGTGTTTAGGACATAAGGCCAATCTTTGCTCTCATAAAGAAATAATATTCACTTCACCACAACCTGCATGAGCTAGAGCCTATAACAGACAGACATTCATGCCTGACATCCTGCCGCTCAACCAATGACTGCTGTTTACTTCAAGATTCCTGAGGACTCCTATTACAATCAGGCATTGTCTGCATCATTGAGCCAAAACATCAGATCTCAAGACTGCATTTAGCTCTTTGCTGATAGACATTTGCTAATGGTCTTTCCAGAGGTCTGGGCAGTCTCCAGTCTTGCTTTGTGCTCTGAGTGACAACAGAGAAATACTCACGAGAAAAGAGCTCAGCCTCTCAGCAGCGGTCAATGGTTTGAAACCGATAAGTATCAGTCATTTTGGAATGGCATTATGTTGTTCAGTTCATAATGATGAGTATCATTAAGAATGGTTTATATAAGGCCTGGGAAATATAAGCTGTTAAAAAAAGTACAACAAGCCTTCCTTCTGAAATAGATTCTGGGAGGCTGAAGGTATACAGTATCTGAGGACAAATGAAAGCTTAGCTGGTAGTTTTCCATTATTACCTTTGATCAGCCAGTAATACCTAAAATCAGCAAGCAATGCGGGGATCCTACCGTGTATGTTATATAAAAAAATAAACCTAAATGGATCATGGCAAGGAGGCTTTAAATATTTTACCTGTATTGTGCCTGCCTATGGAACTGAACCGTGTGCAGAACATGACTTATAAATATAGTAAATAAAATAAAATCGATCCAATAACAATGGTTGAGGGCAACTGTAACACTTAAAAAAAAACATTATTCCACTTTAACTAAAATAAATAAATAAATAAAATGTACTGGATGATTTTTGCTTTTTATATGGTGCAAATAATGTAAATACAATTTACTCAATGAAATAATGTTTATTACATATTTTAAAGATGTCATTTCAATATTCCTTTTAAAAATATCAATATATGTCATACCTTGTTTTACAATGGCCTTGAATTGTGTATGGATCACGTAAGTTCAGTTGCTGCTTAAACTTTTTAATTATAATTAACTTGGTCATTTCAATGTACAAGTTGGTACATTAAACCAACTTTTAAAAAATCATGTTGAATTTCATATAAATAAAATGTTCAAAAAAAATAATAATACATTGTTCAGCTTACTTTAAAATAATGTAAAAAAATAATTTGCCATGACTTACTGATCATATTTTTTTATTGTGTATCTATTGCTCATATTAATTTTCAACCGACAACCTAGAAATAAAATACATATATATTGGAATTATAAGCATAAACTCTTTAGACATCAGAATAAAAATAAATCCATAAGAAGAAGAAGAATACTTTACACTCTTGTAACTTTTACACCTCAACATATTTGATTATATTTTATTATTTAATGAAAATCTCTCACAAAGTGAAATAATAAGTCTTGGTTTTCTCTGGCAGAGAGATAGCTTTACTGATCATCATAAATTGTTTGTGACTGAAGAAATATACAGTGTTACAATTGGTTTGTTACAGTTGCCTCGATCGGCCCTATTATTTCACCAGCAGCAAGATATTGGCTGTGTCATTATTTCTCAAATGCATTTTCTCAAATGAAGCAGGACCAGAGAGAAAAAATGTCACCTACTACCCATGATGCAATACATTCTGAATAACACCAGTTTTGATGAAACACTGCAGTTCAGTTTCATCCTTGTGCCGAACATGTGAGAACAATCCCGATCAAAAGAGACAGAACGAGAAGGAGAGAGAGAAGGTGATGAAAACAAGTGCAGACAACCATAAAAGACACTGACTCTTGAGACAAGAGGAGGAAAGTGAAAAAACAAGGACTTTTGATGCTATATAACATCAGAACCCACCCCATATAAATGAAAACAAACACAAAGAGAGAAAAAAAAAAGCGTGAGGAAGGTTGGGAGGCTGTAAGAATGAGAAAATGGCACATTGTAACCGATCCAGAAAATCTGTTCTGGTTCAGTCCTGCAGGACGCATGCGGTCACACAGCAGAGTAAGCACTGTTTAAAGTGGGGCTCAGCGAGCAGGATCAACAACAAGCTTAATCATGAACCACCAGCACCTCAACATTTCCTGACAGATCAGATTCTCTGACATGTGATAAATGCAGCATACAATACGTGTAGACACTAATGCATTTCTGATCTGAATGGGCTTTTATATTATCTCCAGAGCTGGGTAGATTACTTACAAATTGTAGTCCATTACTGATTACAGATTACATGATGAAAACTGTAGTTAGTAATGTAATCTAGGTTATTAATTTGAGGAAATGTAATCTGACTACTTTTTAGATTACTTTTTTTTTCTCAAACTTGTTTTAAATGTACCATATTGATATAAAAAAGCGAAGAGAAAGAAAATATATTCCATGTTTTGATGTCAACATCATAAAATGCATTAAACATTAGTGAGTTGATAGAGAGTGAATAGTGAATAGCGAGTTGTTAAAAAACCTAATAATTAATGCAATCATAAAAATGTAAAATAAAAGCAATTTAAACACTTGAACACTAAAAATATAAATATTGTATTTGTTTACCTGCATGTTACCTGCTTGTTAAATTATTGAAATATTAACTTCATCTGCGATATTTCAACAAATATTATATTTTAAGGGGTGACAAAAATGTTTGGGAATCCCTGCATTAAACACACATTAATAAACAACAATGAAAACAAAAATGACACGCCCACATTTTTTTTGTCCAGACTTCCAGAATCAATAAATTATGAATAATTTACTGCCACTGTGTGAATAATATGTCACCATGTAATCATTTAAAAAAAGTAACTATGATTACAAGCATTTTAAAATGTAATATACTAGTATATATATAATAATATAATTACAAGTACTTAATTTTTGGGTAACATTTTATTTTATGGTGTCCTTGTTACACATGTTACATGTACTTACTATTATAATAACAATTAATTATGCATAATTACATGCAAGTAACCCTAAGCCAAACCCTAACCATATAGTAAATACATGTAGTTAATTCATATTAGTCAGTACTTAAATGTATAATTACACTGTAACAAGGACACCTTAAAATAAAGTGTAACCAATTTTTGGAATTTGATTACGTAATCAGTTGTTTTCTATTTTAATTTATTTTAAAATGTAATTAATTCTGTGATGGTAAATCTGGATTTTCATCATCATTACTCCAGTCTTTAGAGTCACATGACCCTTCAGAAATCATTCTGTTTAACATTTATTATTATTATTATCAATGTTCTATTTTTGTAGAAACCATGATACATTCTTTTTTCAGAATTGAATTGAAAGGCCAATAAAACAGCATTTATATGAAATATAAATCTTTTGTAACATTACAAATGTCTTTACTGTCACTTTATCATCAATTCAATGCATCCCTGCAGAACAAATGTATTAATTTCCTTTAAAGTATAGAGGATAAAAAGGTTTACTAGTTTGCTAGTTTACATTGACGTGAAACAAATAATGGTGTTTTGAACATTAAAAGGCAAGATACAGCTATTTATGAAGTCTGTCTCATGATGGTTTATATCTTATTCAGAAATTGTTTCCAGGCAACAGGCAATAACTTCTAAAGGGGAATAGTAGCATTTAGCATATGGACATTCGGTTCAGAAATTATACAATTTAATGAACTGGAAGGAGATGAGGCTATTTAAATAGAAAAAAGAGAAAAATAATGTAGGTTCACGTCAACTAATGAAATTAAAAAGGCTTATATAATCACAATAAACTGATTAAACTGAATTACAGATATGTCTTCATAAACTTTATTTAAAGCTGCAGTGTCCGCATCTGTTTGAAAACCTGG
Source organism: Sinocyclocheilus rhinocerous (assembly GCF_001515625.1). Classification (NCBI taxonomy): domain Eukaryota; kingdom Metazoa; phylum Chordata; class Actinopteri; order Cypriniformes; family Cyprinidae; genus Sinocyclocheilus; species Sinocyclocheilus rhinocerous. The sequence continues at coordinate 758,662 of NW_015650709.1, read as the reverse complement.
AATTGCAGCTGTGTGCGGAATTATCTAGCTTGCATGGGTTGTGAGTCGGCACGAATGAATCTAATGTTCTGAAGAGTATGTGTGGCAGTCAGTCACCGCACCGGTGGTGATATTTACTGTACTTCGCAATCACAGATTCTAGCCTACGTCTTGGAATATGACCCAAATAAGAATTTTCACCGTATATTGCCATCTGAACAAGTAAGTAACAAGTCTGCCACGTTTGTTCTGACCAACCGAGGAGAAAAGCATTACCATAAATCTCGCTACCAATGGTGATTAAATCTAAAGATCGGTTAGCTCATATCACATCAAACCGTTCAAATTATTATTATTGTTATGCTTTATTCTCAAATGATTAATGTTAACAACATCAGCATTGGTGACTATGAATATAGTGTGTAGATTTCAATTTCTGCTTAGTCTAATCTAATTGTCATACTCTTCGAATTTCATATTTAGA
>NW_015650709.1:754682-755680 GCF_001515625.1 Sinocyclocheilus rhinocerous | reverse complement strand
GAAAACCTACCCGTACCACTCAAATTAGAAAACATTATTATAAGCTAACCGCTGTGAATCGGGCTAAAGTAAGGCGATAGTTTTGAACACTGGCTGGTTATGTACTTGCTCAAATATTGATTTCGGATCATTTTTAACCAAAAAAAGTTACGGACTGCAGCTTTAAAAATAGAGGTTGTTTATTGGCATCTGGTTCGCAAGGAAATTAAAATTTTTGAGGAACCCATTCCAGGATTTTTCTCCATATAGTGGACTCAATGGGGATCAGTGGGTTGAAGGTTCAAATTGCAGTTTCAATGCAGCTTCAAAGAGCTTCACACGATCCCAGCCTATGAATAAGGGTCTTTGTGATGAGAGGGGCGGGGCCGAGAGCTGTGGGAACGGAGCGAGGCCAGTGGAGTAAATGCTAATGCGCAACACCTGCGCCACTCACCAGTCTCGAGTCCCACGGAGGAGCTCCGGAAGGATAAAAGGAGGAGTGACGACAGTGTTGGACGAGAGAGGACCAGGCCTGGACTTTATTTTGTGTTTTGTGTGAGGCAGTCGTCCGCGAGGGGCTGCCGCTTTACTTTCATTTTGTGTTTGTTTATGTTATTAAAGTTTTGTTTAAACGTTCGCTCCTTCTTCCCCAATCTACAAACGTTGTTACATTGGTGCCGAAACCCGGGAGGAAGGAGGGACACGATGCCAGAGATCCCTCGCCGCTGTGGTGAATCCGCGGTGCCATAGAGCATGGCGGAGCAGTCTGCCGCCATGGACGCTCGAGGCGGTGGGCTGGAGTGAGTTGCCCAGGGGGGCGGACGAACTCGCTACCGGCCGCCAGGGATGTGGAGGGACGGCTGCCGTCCGTGAGGGAGCGGAGGAGTCGCCGCCGTTCGCCTGAGGCCGGAGCCTGCTGCCATCCGCCATGATGGGGAGGAGCAGGGAACGGGGGACTCCTGCCGGCTGCCCGAACCCGGAGGAGCCGTCGCCGTCCACCGGGCGGCGGAGGAGTGTCG